>NC_079219.1:7468592-7576370 GCF_029633865.1 Lampris incognitus | reverse complement strand
GTTCTTCTGAGCCCCGTCTCTGTATGGTGCACCTCTGTATATCTGTCGCTTCCCATCGTTTCCCCCTTTCTCCGGCCGCCCTTTGTTCACCCTCGTTCATCTCTCTCCTCCTCGTGGTGCTGTGAGCTCGTGCTGTCTTCTTCTTCCCTCGTCTCTCCGTCTGACCCTGCGGCTTCCTGTTGGGAGCGTGGGAAATCTGGAACTGCACTTTTTGAAGGGTCATCCTCTCTGACTTCCTCTTTTTTTCCCTTTTTACCTCTTTTCTGTTTAGTCAGTCTCTCACTCATAGCACGGTCCTTTAGCCAGTATTTGCAGCATTATGGTTAGCACATGGATGGCAGACTGATATAAACGTATCTCTCTGTTTTGGAAGAGCCATTTTGCCATTGGTTAGCTTTTTGTGTGTTGTTTTTAGTCTTGAAGCGACCCCTGGTGGTGATAGACAGCAACTGCATGGGTTGCCATGCAGCGTAATGT
The DNA here is from genome assembly GCF_029633865.1 of Lampris incognitus. Taxonomy (NCBI): domain Eukaryota; kingdom Metazoa; phylum Chordata; class Actinopteri; order Lampriformes; family Lampridae; genus Lampris; species Lampris incognitus. The sequence continues at coordinate 7,575,893 of NC_079219.1, read as the reverse complement.
ATGTTACTATAAGATAAACCTCCTCACTTGTGCATGATTCATGAATGCATGAATATTTGATCATTTGAAATAAATGTATGTTTCACATTCTCTGTTCTGCTTCTTCCTCCTCCGTTCTTGCAGATTCTGAGAGTGGCAGTGCCGCCAAATGTAGCCAATGATTTGGGTAAGTTCTTTGCTTTTCGTTTTACGTACATATTCTTGGTCAAGTTGAGGGCTGTGTGTATGAGTATGTGCTGCTCTGGTTTAAACTAGAACGACCAAGGCCGTCATTTTGACGGTTCTGGATTTTCAAAGCTTAATAACTACCTCAGAGACCGCTGCCTGAGATATGGGTGGGCCTCCCCCTGAGTCTTCAGACTCTTACCTCCTCCACTGAGGACGTATTAGCAGGTTTCAGGAGCTCCTCAAAGTGTTCTCTCCACCACTCGACAACATCCCCAGTCCGGGTCAACGGTTCTCCTCCCCCGGTTGAACACAGCCTGAGTCAACCGTCCAATCCTCACTTATGGTCATGAGCTTTGGGTAGTGGCCGAAAGGGTGAGATCGCGGATACAAGCGGCTGAAATGAGTTTCCTCCGTAGGGTGTCTGGGCTCAGCTATAGAGATAGGGTGAGGAGCTTGGACGTCCGGAGGGATTTTGGGGTAGAGACTGTAGGTAGACGAGCCGTATACCCCGCAAGTGTTAGGGTTAGGGGTTACTATTAATGTACCGTTGGCTACTACTACTACTACTACTACTTTTCCGCCAACGTGACAGTTTAAAACACAGGCAACAGCCATTCAAAGTAGGCTGGAAGAACCCTTTAACCGGCTGACCAATAGAATTGCTTCGTAACAACTTCCGACTTCCGAGGTATACAGATCGTCTAGGGTATACCGATCATCTATCTAGAGTATACCGATCGTCTACCTACAGAGCTGCTGCTCCTTCGCATCGAAAGGAGCCAGTTGAGGTGGTTCGGGCATCTGTTTAGGATGCCTCCTTGTCGTTTTCCTTTGGAGATTTACCGGGCACAGCCGACTGGGAGGAGACCCCGGGGTAGACCCAGAACTCACTGGAGGGGACTACATGTCCATTCTGGCCTGGGAACGCCTTGGGATCCCCCAGGAGGAACTGGAGGTTGTTGCTGGGGAGAGGGGGTCTGGAGTGCCCTACTTAGCTTGCTGCCACCACGACCCGACCCCGAAGAAGTGGCTGAAGATGAATGAATGAAGTTTAATAACTTTGCGGGGAAAAAAAAAAAGAAACAGACCTGCCACTCCCTGAATGCTTCTAAAATTGCATATATTTGCATTAAAACGAGCTTTAGATCAATTAAAAAAAACAAAAAAGTTATGGTAAGATCTGCCTAAAACGACCATCAGCCATCAAGAAGATGGCTTATGGAGAGAAATAGTCTAAACTTGATTTTTGATTATTTCCAACATGTCTGGTTACAGACACACCATGACTACCCCCGAGGCGTTGCAGTATTTACAGGCGTTGGACAGCAGCCATTTTAAATTGTTTGAAAAATAGTATTAAAGGTTGTTAAAATGTTGATTTTTGGTGTCAGTTAGTTTCATAACAGACATACTAACATATGTAATGTATTAATATCTCAATTGGGTATTTATCTTGACAGAATATAGACTTTAAAAACCGGCGGTCATTTTGATGGCCCATGGTCGTTTGAGGTAGGAGTGAAATCCCGATCGTTCTACAAGTTCCCATGCCCTTCTCACTTCTCTCTCCGGCCATCCGTTCTACTTGTCTCCATTTCTCTATCCCCTTCCACTGTCTCCGTTCCTCCCTTCCTCTCCTCCTTCCCTCCTACCTCCTCCTCTCGCTCCGTCTCTCAGACCGCACCCGTCCAGACCTTCTCAGCGAAGACCTCCAGAGGCGATATGCCCAGGAGGTCCAGAACCTGCAGGTTGCTGAAGTGGCCAGACAGCTGGATGACTTCAGGTGAGACCCCCCCCCCCCATCCCCTTCCAAAAAAAGAAAGAAGAAGTAATATACACTTTCAGAGGCTGACTGTTGAATCCAAGGGTGGAACACGTCAAGGCTTGACCGCCATGTCAAGGGGTTTATGGTTGATCCCTTACCGAGGACCCACCTGCACTTTTGCTGATTTATGATGACACGTTGTAATGTGAAGCAAACACGTCAAGATGACGGCTGTCTTTAAGGAAACTGAAAGAGAGCAGAAGCAGCTACTAGAAAGAAAGCCAACATACATTTTTTATGGAAACGATAAAAATTGATAATTGCCTTGATTCCAAAATTAGAGACTCTTTTTTTCGTAATTGTGAACGTTGTGTCCGGATGAGCTGATTCAACTTTCTGTGATTTCCTTACCTGGCTTATTGAGCATGCACTATAACATAAAGGCCTGTTTGCAAAATTCAGTGCAAACTTTATGGAGTGACAGTTAGACGGTGTCATTTGAGCGCAAACACTAAGTACTAATTTTGAGTGAGATATATTCACTAAGGGGCGGCACGGTGGCGCAGCGGTTAGCGCTGTCGCCTGACAGCAAGACTGTCCCGGGTTCGAACCCCGGGGTTGTCCAACCTTGGGGGGGGTCATCCCAGGTCGTCCTCTGTGTGGAGTTTGCATGTTCTCCCCGTGTCTGCGTGGGTTTCCTCCTGCAGTCCAAAGGTACGTATGTAGGTCAGGTGAATCGGCCGTACTAAATTGTCCCTAGGTGTGAATATGTCGGCCCTGTGTTGGGATAAGCTCCAGCATCCCGCGACCCTGAGTGAGCTAAGCGGCTTGGATAGTGGACGGATGGATGGAGAAGAAAGAAATGATCAATTATAGCCATTGTGAGAGTTAGTTGTTTCGTGCTGACAGCACAAAGCAGTGAGTGGTTTATAGCATGGATGCATCTGTGTGATGTGAGATGGGCAGGGGCCACACATAAAACTGGGACTTACCTAAATCACTGCAAGACTGGCCTAGATTACAACCATCGTTTACTCTAGTTCTCTAAATATTTGAACACATTTCCTTAGTCAACTAGATCCAAAACTAAAAACAAGATTGGAATTAACTCAAGAGCACAGATTTCCTCTTAGCTTTGGAACCAGCATCACGTCAGCCAGTCTCATACCCCCTGCCCCCCTCTCTCACCTACACAGGCAGAAGAGGATGATGGGGATGACCCCCAACGAGGCAGAGCTGATGGACGTGGAGAGCCATTACCCCCACTGACCGCATCCCGATGGAGATGAAGGAGAAGTCTGTAGCCGAGAACCTGCTCGACAAGATGGCTGAGACACAGTTAGTACCCCCCTCTGTTTGAACCGTTTTTGGTCATTTAGCTAACCATCATCTTGACTCCCTCCGTTTACACTGTGGTCAACCTGGTCAACAAGTCACCTGAAATCCAGTCTTAGGGTCAGGGTTAGGTCCTAACTGTGGTTGGGTATTAACCGTGGGGCCGATCAACCTGGCTACTCGGCCAAATTTCCAATGGTCAAAGACCTTGTTGGGGGTGGTGCAGTGGTTAGCACAGTCACCTCATAGCAAGAAGGTCCTGGGTTTGAGCCCCGGGGTAGTCCAACCTTGGGGGTCGTCCCGGGGTCGTCCTCTGTGTGGAATTTTGCATGTTCTCTAGGTGGGTTTCCTCCCACAGTCCAAGGACATGTAGGTCAGGTGAATTGACCATACTAAATTGTCCCTAGGTATGAATGTGTGTGTGTGTGTGTGTGTGTGTGTGTGTGTGTGTGTGTGTGTCTGTGTCTGTGTGTGTGAGCCCCGTGATGGCCTGGCGGCCTGTCCAGGGCGTCCCCCCACCTGCTGCCCAATGACTGCTGGGATAGGCTCCAGCATCCCACGACCCCTGAGAGCAGGATAAGTGGTTTGGATAATGGATGGGTGGATGGACCTTGTTGAGCGAGAAAAATTGACCAAAAGTTGACCTTTTGAGATTCATTGACCATCAACAGCCAATCAGATTTCCACACCAGCTACTTTTCCTACCACCCCGATGGCCGCCCCATAAATAAATATTCCCCCTGTGCACAAAATGAACGACATTCAGCTGATCATGGTGATCCAGGCTTTTCATGAGCAATCCATTTTACAAAATTACGGTAACTTATTGAGTTTGATTAATGATAGTGTGTTAGTTAATATCAAGTTGCATGAATTAATCTTTGACAACAAAACAGAAAAAAAGTTATGTACTGTAAAATGTTGCACAGTAATGCGTAGCTAACGGCGTTGTCCTGTGAGATGCTGTCCTTATCGAAACTTTGCTGCCACGCAAGGCTGAAGTCGGGCTGTCTTCGGACTATTTCGAACCCCGGCAACCAGGCTGACCATGATCAGCTCACCTGGTGAAGGCTATTTAATAAGCCAGCTATCGCGAAGGCGTTTAGGCTGGAGTAAGAAAAGCCTTATTGCAGCACCAAAATATTGAAAGAAAATCCAAATAATGCAGAAAAAAGTTCATGCTGGCTTGAGGTCGAAAATGTGCTGCGTCGATGAAGAAATTTCACAATTAAACGCGTTACAAACTTGTGAATTTGTCTAGGCAGGACCAAGTAGAACCATTCCGCAGAATGGTTTTGGTGACGTAGTCTTGTCAACGCCCTACGTACAGGGACTTTTGCAATGCGGTGCCGTCAATATTGGCTTGATCTGATCGCTGATTAGTAAGCATGTAGTGATGAAATTTACTTGCCCCGGTGACACAAGGGTGTCTCTTGCTGGAATTGAACCGCTGTGCTACACGGCTGCTTTCAAGCACTTCACGGAAGCCGCCAATAGGGCCCACAGATCCGTGCATGGTCCCGGCTGGCATCGAACCCTTACACCTTCCAGTACTTACCGTGCAGCCTCTCGCACCCCTGCCTGGCGCCTTAACGAGACAGGGTAGGAAAAAAGGGAGGGGGTGCGAGAGGAGTCATCTCGTGGTTCAGTATATGCATGGTAGTGCGTGGAGGTATTTTGACACTTAAATAATAAAAATAAGTGGACCGTAAAACGAGAGGCGCTGCGGCGCCGCCGGGCTTCCGAGGGGAAAGTGTGGAGGGAAGCCCTGCATGCAGCCGGTCCACCACGGTGCGGCAGCAGACAAATCCAGGGGGCGATGAAGACAGGAGCGGGGAGTCTGTCTCAGTGGACGAGACAAGAGTTTAGATATCGGAGAGCTTGGAAAATGAACAGTGGCTGGAAAAGAGGGGAGAAGAGCGAGGAGACAGGGGAGGGGAGAGAAAAGGGGAAGTGCAGAGGAAGAGATGGAGTCAGCAGTGCCACGTTGGCAGGAAGGCTCTCCCTTGGCCCTTTGCCAGCTAGATGGAGGAGGGCAGATGGAGAGAGAGGGGAGGGGGGAGAGGAGGAGGAGGAGGAGGGCCAGTTTGTTATCAGTGTTGGGCGACTACCGCCATGGACACTGTAAAAGAGATCAAGCATGAGAGGTAGAGGGGAAAGCTAATCTATCCTTGACCCGGGGGCCAAATAGAAGGAGTTATCCCCCCCCCGTAACAAGTGAGTCAGGGAGGGAGAGGAGGTCTGAACGAGGGCAGGGGACTGTCTGACCTCATCTTGTCAGATGAGAGTGAGCGAGGGAGGAAGAGGGTGAACAACGGAAACCCACGGAGAACAGCGGAGCACCAGGAACCCATGCACGCAATGCGTAGCAGCTCAACAGACGCACAACTTGTTGTCGTGTTGTCAGTTGAGAAGGTATCAGAAGACAAAATAAAACAGCGTTTCGACTCCTCAGTTACTGCAACACTGTTAGATATCCCTCTCTGTCTCTGTCTCTGTCTCTCTCACTCCCTGGTACACAAAAGAGTCCTTCAGCTTCAGTCCATTAATGCGTGCAGACAATCATCTCTATTCTTTTGACACTCTCTCACACTCACCCCCCCAACCCCCCCCCCCCCACACACACACACACCCGACTCTTGATCTGCCACAACACTGACCTCTTTTTCATTGGTCACTTTAACTGGAGAATGAAGGGACGGGGGCCCGTGATTGGATTATCCTGGAAGATCCCGGGGAAGCCCCTCCCACCCTTTATGTTCATAGCAAAACATGAGGATCTTATTTCCACAGGCTTGCCTTCTTATTGCATCAGACAAAAACACACTTAAATAGATATTTCCGCTGCGCTGGAGCCCTTGTTTGACTTCGGATTCGCCCTGCAGACAACCACCCGAGACAGCTTTTGCCCGCCGTTTTCGGCAAACTTTTGGCAGATAAAATTTTCGGAGAGCTTCTTTAGACAACTTGTTGCAGAGTATTAAGAGATTTGCTTCGTTAAGAATTTGGTTATCGCCGTGCAGATCTGGTTTTAGTTGCTGGTGCAATCCGGGGTGCAGCCTTTCATGCATTTCCCATTCTTTTGAGTTTTTTTTTTTTTTTTTTTTTTAGTGCAAATATTAGAATATGTTCAATAGCCTTTGTACTGAACAAACTATTGCAGCAGTCAGCATTACATTGGATGAGGAAAAGCTTAGCCGCTTCAGATTCCATCGACCCAAAACACAGTTAAGAATCAGCCGAGCGAAGGAAAGGAAAAATGCCACTTAACCAGAGGAGGTGAGTTTGATGGGGCCAGATATCTCGGCTTGCCGTGCGTGTCTGTGTGTGTGTCTGTAATCCTGGCTAACATGTTTTGTTTTTTTCTTCTCTTATTTCAGAACGACCGTCGTCTCGGACGAGGAAAAATGGTGAGTTGCATGTTGACGGGAGTTAAAATCTCCGTGCATGTGTGTGCTTCTGCACGGGCGAGTGAGCGTTGCAGATAGTTTCTTCTGCACATGTGGCGTCTCCGCTTGGGTGTGGTCAGACCACAGCTGCAGGAAGGCAAACACAAAAAGATGACAGCGAATCTCCCCCGGCGAAAGTTACTTGGAGAAAACGCCTTTCACTGAAAGCACATTAATCACACTTTTACCCTTTTCAGTCCGCTTTTACTCGAAAATGTTGCGTTGATCGTCATATCGGTTAAAAACTATTGGTTACTGTTTCTACATCCCATAATAGTGCAAAGTGAAAGGATCAGTCCGTGCAAAAAAAGTTTCTTAAAGTGTTCATGTTATTGTTATTACAGTCGTAATAATAATAGGCACAGGCACCGTAGTTGTTGTTGTAGTTGTTGTTGTTGTTGTTGTCAGTTGTTTATTATCCGTTATGCACAGTTGTACCGTTAGCTCTTCGGCTTTTCTCTGCTGTTCCGTGAAGATTTGCTGGTTCAAATCCTCAGTGGTGCAGCCGCTCTACTTTCAGGGCTTGGCTTGCTAAAAAGCAGCACAATACAACTTGTTGATAGAGACTTGGTGTCTTTGTGTTTCGGCCAACATGACCCTGCTCCGCCCCCCCCCCCCATCTCCTCCTCTACCCTTCGCCGTCCCCCTTTCTCTCCCCCTAACTCCTCTCAACTCCTCCTTCACTGAATAACTCTCAGATTTCCATGCCCTCCCCCCCAATCCCCAAATCCCACCCCGTTGTTTTTTCTCATCTTTCCAATCCATTTTGTCTGTCTCTCTCTTCCTGTCATGTCTTAATGGGTCTCAAACACACTGCTGCAGTTGTACTAACACACTGCTGCAGAATTTGATATAGTTTATCAAATTCTGTATCGTATTAAAACTCAGAACAGTTTCAATAGTTATTTTGTTTGGTACATTACTATATATTATATATTGCGGCACGGTGGTGCAGTGGGTAGCACTGTCGCCTCACAGCGAGAAGGTCCTGGGTTTGTCCAACTTTTGGGGGGGGGGTCATCCCAGGTCATCCTCTGTGTGGAGTTTGCATGCCCCCCCCCCCCCGTGTCTGCGGTGGGTTTTCTCCGGGTGCTCCGGTTTCCCCCACCATAAAAAAAATAAAAGAAAAGACATGCATGTTAGGGTTAGCGCCCCCTGTCTGTGCCCCTGACCAAGGCAACGGAACGTAGAACTGGACTTGATCCCCGGATGCTGCACGGCAGCTGCCCACTGCTCCTAGCTACACAGCTAGCATGGGTTAAATGCGGAGTGTAATTTCCCTACGGGGATAAATAAAGTATCTCAAAATTAAAAACAAAATATGAAAAGTGGCACCACATTGGCTTAGTGATGACCACTACTTCCTGTCAGCAGGAGGGTCCTGGGTTTCAACATGCAAACCCGATGGCAGTTTGCATATCCTCCCTGTGTTTGCATGAAGAACAAAGACACATCCTCCGTCGGTCCCGTTTCCACGGACACGCGCGTTCGTCGAATCCCAACCTCAAAACCGCCATGAGCTCTGGAAGTGAGATGGATCTGTGCTGCGTGTGGGGTATCTGTGCTGCGTGTGGGGTATCTGTGCTGCGTGTGGGGTATTTGACCACCCTGTGCCAAGTGCCTGCTGGGATCAGCTTGAGCCCACATGACTCTTAATTGGATTTAACGGATATAGAGAATGAACGGATAAATGATTTCTGGAAGTATGAATAGATTATTATCATGAGTACGCACAAAAAATACACATCATCTCCACCGTCATCATCACATGAAACAGTGAAACGTAGCGAAGTGGACAGTGGGCAATAAAACCCAACAAAAAACAAAGCAAACAAAGAAAATATCAGCGGCTTATAATAAAGCCGGTTATTAGTGCATTCGGACTGATCCGTGGTACACACCGTGTGCCGTTAGAACAACAGAGCAGGGGCGTCCGGGTAGCGTGGCGGTCTATTCCGTTGCCCACCGACACGGAGATCGCCCGTTCGAATCCCCGTGTTACCTCCGGCTCGGTCGGGCGTCCCTACAGACACCATTGGCTGTGTCTGCGGGTGGGAAGCCGGATGTGGGTATGTGTCCTGGTCGCTGCACTAGCGCCTCCTCTGGTCGGTTTGGGGGGGGGGTAGCATGACCCTCCCATGCGCTTCACCCCCCTGGTGAAACTCCTCACTGTCAGGGGAAAAGAAGCGGCTGGTGACTGCACATGTATCGGAGGAGGCATGTGGTAGTCTGCAGCCGTCCCCAGATCGGCAAAGGGGGGGTGGAGCAGTGACCGGGCCGGCTCGGAAGAGTGGGGTAATTGGACGGATACAATTGGGGAGAAAAGGGGGGGGGGGGGTCCAAAAGAAAACTGATTAAAAACATAAAAAGAGTGGGCTTCTAAGCAGGCTGGGCAATAAACCACATCTCCCTCTGCCTTTCCCTCGTTTCTGTCCCTCCAGTCAGTCCATCTTCTCAGCAGTGGCCTTCTACATGAAGCACCTTGGGGTGAAGACCCGGGCAGTTGACAGTAAGAAGTCCAGGGGCGGTTTCTTCCGGAGACCGCTGGGAAAGGTAAGAGCGCCGCCATGTCAAATACGCGAGACGCGGATAATCCGTGTTTTCTGGATGAGAGGGAACGCCATAGCTACCTGAAAAAGTGAAACGTGGCGACAGCCCGTGGCTTTGGGAGTCTGTGCCGATATGATCTGATACCGTGGCGTTCAGGCTAGCTCGAGATAAAACAGCACCAGGATGTTGCATGACTCCCGTGACGTGATGCTTATAAGCTAGACTCGGCGTGCAGCGCTGGCTTTTGGCCAGCAGGTGCTAATTGCGTTGTTCCCAGTGAAAATAACCTCATAATATTGGAATTTGAGCAGTCCAAGTGTCTATTCTTTTTTGGAGTTTTTTTCTAACCCCTTTTTTTGGAACGAGTTCATATACTCTGGTTAACCTCTACGGCGCCTGTGCTGTACGTTAGCGAGACAGTATTCACGTCCCGGGTGCGACTTCTAATGAGTTTTCTCTCCTTCTCTTTCTTGCTGCACCTCCTGCCTGGCTGGCCCTCCCAGAATAAGAAGGAGGAGTCCACCAAGACGAAACCCAGAGGAGGGTTTCCTGGCATCTCAAGCTGGATCGCAGGCACCAGTATGCATCAGCTTCTGGCAGTCGTAAACATGATGTGTTAGCTCTGCTGTGTGAACGAGGGAACACAAAACTGAAACTATGCTAAAGTACAAAATAGCCATTTTACATGACTTTCGACCGTAACCGACCAGAAAAAAATGCCCGGACTGATTCCTACTACTGGGCGGCACGGTGACGCAGTGGTTAGCGCGGTCGCCTCGCAGCAAGGAGGTCCCGGGTTCGAGCCCCGGGGTAGTCCAACCTTGGGGGGGGGGTCATCCCGGGTCGTCCTCTAAATTGCCCCTAGGTATGAATGTGTGAGTGTGTGTGGGCCCTGTGATGGCCTGGCGGCCTGTCCAGGGTGTCTCCCCGCCTGCCGCCCAATGACTGCTGGGATAGGCTCCAGCATCCCCGCCACCCTGAGAGCAGGATAAGCGGCTCGGATAATGGATGGATGGGTGGATGGATGGATGGATGGATGGATGGATGGATGGATGGATGGATGGATGGATGGATGGATGGATGGATGGATGGATGGATGGATGGTTTCTACTGTTTAGCACAGCTGGTTGAAACTGTGTCAGTTAAGGTTGTGCACCGTGGCTCGGTGCTGGTCTTTAAAAGGGATTAGGTGTTTTAGCAAGTTGCAATGCCTCTGATATTCATGATTTGACGTGTATATGAGAACCTGTTCTTCTTGCATTTCTTTCCTCTCACAGCCGAGGTCAAACCTAAAACGGAAGCTGAAGGTACCAGCCGCCCCCACCCCCCCCCCCCCCCCCCAAAAATAAATCTGTAGAATGGTCCCATCCTGTACTAATCAACCCATAAGCATGCCTGCATGTACCAAACGGAGCTTGGAGGTCGGGGGGGGGTGGGGGGTGTGGGTGGGCGTTGTTGATTTTGGATTTTGTAATCAGGGGTCTGTAATCAATGCAGTACTGATGAACTGATTCAACAAGTGCATGGACACACTCTCTCTCTCCTCCTCCTCCTCCTCCTCTCATGTCTGTCTCCTCTGTAGGGTTGTGGATGTTCACTGGACTAACCCTCTTTCTCACCACACAGGCCCTGATTACACCATAACTTATCCTAGCAGTTCTGTTTGTCTCACCATCCTTATGCACCTTTTCTTTTTTTCTTTGTTTTTGTTTTTCCCCCCCTGACGTTTTGTGCTCCGCGTCTCCCTCGGTGAGCTTATTGGTCACTCCTCTCTGCCTCCCTCTCTAGTGGATAAGGACAAGGTCAACCAGGAGCGTAAAGGCAGCGGGCCAGCTCCCCCTAGAGGCTCCGTGATCGACCCCGTGGTCCCCTCCTTCCCCAGCAGGAGGTTAGGCTCCAGCGGGTGCGCCGCGTCTCAGCCTGGGTCAGAGGTCAGCGATGGCCCAGGGATCGTCATCAGCGCAGCCAACAGCCCAGAGTCTTCAAACAGCGAAGGTGAGCTTTTGGCTAGTTAGCTCGCGGTAGGGTCAGACGCGAATGTGCTTTGCATCGGCATTTGTGTTGCTTTTAATTTGTTTTAGAGAAGTGAGGCGGGGGGCGTCCGGGTGGCGTGGCGGTCTGTTCCGTTGCCTACCACCATGGGGATCGCCGGTTCGAATCCCCGTGTTACCTCCGGCGTGGTCGGGCGTCCCTACAGACGCAGTGGGTCATGTTTGCGGGAGGGAAGTCGGATGCGGGTATGTGTCCTGGTTGCTGCACTAGCGCCTCCTCTGGTCAGTTGGAGCACTTGTTCAGGCTGGACGGGGAACTGGGGGGATAGCGTGATCCTCCCACGCGCTACGTCCCCCTGGTGAAACTCCTCACTGTCAGGTGAAAAGAAGCGGCTGGTGACCCCACATGTATGGGAGGAGGCATGTGGTGGTCTGCAGCCCTCCCCGGATCGGCAGAGGGGGTGGAGCAGCGACCAGGATGGCTCGGAAGAGTGGAGTAATTGGCGAAGTTACAACTGGGGAGAAAAAGGGGGAGAAATCCACCAAAAAAAAAAAAAAAAGGAAAAGTGAGACAGAAAATCACACCGAGCTCAGTGAAGTTTTCAGATATGAACAGGGACACGTTTAAATGAACAGATAAATGAATCCGTCTACGTATGATAACGTTCAAAACGGGAGGAACCGTGGCCTCCTCCAGAGTGTCCTGCACCGAGGGCGGAGTTCAGGATGAGCTTCGGCTTCTAGCTCGCTGACATCAACAGCGAGAAGTCATGTTGTAACCGCTATAATTTTCCCGTGTTACCCCACCCCCCACCCCACCCCACCCCGCCCCGTCTCTCTTCTTAGGGCCTTCAGGCATTCGCACAGACCCTCTGCCCTCCTCAGAGGGGGGGGATGTGTCTCCCGCTGGGCTGGGAGCAGGGCTGTCTATCGGGGAGCCCCTCTCGCCCAGCGAGACCCCCACCGAGGAGAACCCAGACAAAGACAGGTGAGGAGGAGGGGGATGAAGAGGAAAAGTGACAGTAGCCTGCTGAGTGGGATTAAAAGCTATGGTGTGTGTGTGTCTGTGTGTGTGTGTGTTGTTACACCTTGACAGAAACTCTGTTAGTTGGACAGAAAGCTACAATCCTGCAGGTTCTGATGTTCCACAAGTTGTTGGTTAATTGTAAAGGCTTGGCCTGCCATATCGGTTTGTTGACCACAACGACCTCACTTCTTCACATCCAGTAGTAAATGGTGACCGCTGCCAACAGCCACCATTTACTGCGCATGAGAGATCATTAAAATAATGAAACAAAAAGTTCATGACTTAGCATGGATTTGTCTGCTCGTAACTCTTCAGGATTGTAGCTTTTAGCCTGTTCGGCTGAAGCGATGCTAGCGCGGAAAGCGACATGCTTAATGGATTTATCTTTTTACAGCCTGGGTCGGACTCTTGTAGTTTTTGGCACCACGTGTATTGGTAATGGTATTATTTTACTCATTGGCTTCGTTGGGGACATTTTGAACACAGGAGCCCTGCTGGACACAACTTCGCCATGTGGCGTCTTACCGGGCGACTGAACACGAGCGTCAGACACGGTTCGGCCACCCAATTATCTGACTCGCACACGTATTTGGAAGTGAAAACGAAAGTTCAAGTTAAAAGTTATTACCCAGATGGCGTCCGGGTGGCGTGACGGTCTATTCCGTTGCCCACTGACATCGGGATCACCGGTTCGAATCCCCGTGTTACCTCCGGCTTGGTCGGGCGTCCCTACAGACACAATTGGCCGCGTCTGCATGTGGGAAGCTGGACGTGGGTATGTGTCCTGGTCGCTGCACTTGCGCCTCCTCTGGTCGGTCCGGGGCACCTGTTCAGGGGGGGAGGGGGAACTGCTTGGGGGGAATAGGGTGATCCTCCCATGCGCTACATCCCCCTGGTGAAACTCCTCACCGTCAGGTGAAAAGAAGCGGCTGGTGACTCCACATGTATCGGGGTAGGCATGTGGTAGTCTGCAGCCCTCCCCGGGGTTGGCAGAGGGGGTGGAGCAGCGACCGGGATGCCTCGGAAGAGTGAGGTAATTGGCCAAATGCAATTGTGGAGAAGGGGGGGGGGGTAAAAAAAAAAGTTATTACCCAGAATATCCAATATTATGAGTGGTTGATTGCATCGCTGAGCTACTTCCTGGTTCACTCTGCAGAAATGACCAGCCGGCTAAAATGATGCAAGTTAATTAGCCAAGTACAATTGACGAGAAAAGGGGGGGAAATCCACCAAAAAAAGAAAAGTGAGACGGAAGGCCCGCTGGTTACCATGGTAACCAGCAACAAGCTACCTGACCAGCGCAATGGAGAAGTGATGGATAACGGAGAATCCTATATACACAGTCTAAGTGAGGCACGAGGGTTATTCTGTTCTTGTTGTTGAAATACGGGCTTGTATTCAGTTGCCCCCTTAAGATGCTGCTCTAGCTGTGCTGTTGTGTCCAACATCTCCCAAATATCAGTGAATAGAAATATCATAACCGATATGCATGATGTCAAAAACTATGAAGGCCCGGGCTGTAAAAAGCTGGACTTGTAACCCTTGTAAGCCTGAAAGAGTGTCTGAAATCCAAAGACCGTCCAGGGTCCAGTGTCTGTCTAAGGCTGAGGGAGCGTTGGCAAAACTCCCCCAGCTGTCTGTCCCTGCTGTGTGCTAGCTGTTGTCCTGCTGCCCGCTAGCTAGCCGGCTAACACGACTTGTCTTGGAGTCTGGAGTCTGGAGAAGGATGCGCCCCCCCCCCTCCCCCCCGGTGAACTGGGACCCACTTTTCCCTCTTCCAGCCCCCTTGCCTTTCCCACTAATATACTTCAGTCTCTCCGTCTCTCCTCAGACTGGCGCGGCTGTTCTTCCCTCATTCTTTCTTCCCATCAGAACATTTGGCGCTCTTCTCAAGCGTGCCGTGTTGTCTTGTCCTCTAACGTGTACATCAGAGCTTCATTGCATTGCATTGTCCGTGTGCATACCGGCATAGTTTGTGCATTTGTGACCTTGTTCGTATAGACTATGGATGCAGAAGATAATGGTCATGGTATTAGCGAGCGCCATTTCCCTTAATGGGTCATTGAATCTACCTACAGCTTGCCTGGAATTGTAAGAGGCGGCACGGCGGCGCAGTGGTTAGCGCGGTCCCCTCACAGCAAGAGTGGGTTCGAGCCCTGGGGTACTCCAACCTTGGGGGTCGTCCCGGGTCGTCCTCTGCGTGGAGTTTGCATGTTCTCCCCGTGTCTGCGTGGGTTTCCTCCGGGTGCTCCGGTTTCCTCCCACAGTCCAAAGACATGTAGGTCAGGTGAATCGGCCGTACTAAATTGTCCCTAGGTGTGAATGGGTGTGTGTGTGTGTGTGTGTGTGTGTGTGTGGGCCCTGTGATGGACTGGCTGCCTGTCCAGGGTGTCTCCCCGCCTGCCGCCCAATGACTGCTGGGATAGGCTCCAGCATCCCTGCCTCCCTGAGAGCAGGATAAGCGGTTCGGATAATGGATGGATGGATGGGTAATGGATGGATGGACGGACGGATGGATGGCATTGTAAGAGACAACATAGATATTCTAGATCTCCAGCTAGTATGTATTGACAAGGCTCAAGCGTTTTCGGTTTTTACCGATTTTCACTGAAAAATACCCAGATTTTTCACCCGGATTCTATGTTTCCACGGATCCAAAAAGTTGTTCCTGCTCATGTGAGGTTACGTAACAGTGACCTCTTGTGGCGAAATTCGGTATGCTGGACGGCTTTGAAAAATAAGAACCGAAAACGCCGAGCCTCGTATGTACAGTAAGTTAAGCATTCGAGTTGAAGCTCCTACCCAGTGTGACGACGTGGCGTTTAAGTCTCCCGAAGGTAGTGTAGTCGGCTAAGCTTTCCAAGGAAGTAGCTCATCTGAACAAGGAAGTAGCTCATCTGAACAAGGAAGTAGCTCATCTGAGCAGGGAAGTAGCTCATCTGAGCAAGGAAGTAGCTCATCTGAACAAGGAAGTAGCTCATCTGAACAAGGAAGTAGCTCATCTGAGCAAGGAAGTAGCTCATCTGAACAAGGAAGTAGCTCATCTGAACAAGGAAGTAGCTCATCTGAACAAGGAAGTAGCTCATCTGAGCATTGGCTGGTTTTTGAGTCCAGGAAGGAAGAGGGAGAAGCGAGCCTCGGCGTGCCCTTCCTTGTTTTTGTTCTGTGTGCTCTTGTCTGTCCAAGGCCCGGTCAGGTGCCGGTCCGTTTGTCCTGCGTCCACGTTGTGCATGGTTACCCGTTGTGGCGGGGTCTTTGTTGCTGTAGCGGGCGTGCTCCCCTGTCAGCGGTCGAACCACTTGTTGAGTGACTTGTGCTGTGTTGTGTGCCTGCATGTTGGGGTTGTTAGCTTGTAGTGGTGGTGTAAAGGCAGTGTCCGGGTGTGTAACCTTGTGATGTCCCGTGTTTTTACAGACGGAAGACAAGGTTGGTCCCCACGCCTTGACAGAGGCACGGATGCTGCTCTCTCTCTCTCTCTCTCTCTTTCTCACAGATACACACACACACACACACACACACCATACAACACAACACAACAAAGCACATCGAGCCATACACTCATTACATCAAGACACACACACACACACACACCATACAACACAACACAACACAACAAAGCACATCAAGCCATACACTCATTACATCAACACACACACACACACACACACACCATACAACACAACACAACACAACACAACAAAGCACATCAAGCCATACACTCATTACATCAACACACACACACACACACACACACACACACACACACACACATACACACACACACACACACACACACACACACACACACACACACACACAACAAAGCACATTGAGCCACTCATTACATCAGCACACACACACACACACACACACCATACAACACAACACAACAAAGCACATTGAGCCATACACACACACACACACACACACACACCACACACACACACACACCATACAACACAACAAAGCACATGGAGCCATACACTCATTACATCAACACACACACACACATGCACACACACACACGCACACCATACAACACAACACAACACAACACAACAAAGCACATTGAGCCATACACCCATTACATCAACACACACACACACACACACACACACACACACACACACACACCATACAACACAACAAAGCACATGGAGCCATACACTCATCACATCAACACACACACACACACACCATACAACACAACACAACACAACACAACAAAGCACATTGAGCCATACACCCATTACATCAACACACACACACACACACACACACACCATACAACACAACAAAGCACATGGAGCCATACACTCATTACATCAACACACACACACACACCATGCAACACAACACAACACAACACAACACAACAAAGCACATTGAGCCATACACCCATTACATCAACACACACAAACACACACACACACACACACACACCATACAACAAAACAAAGCACATGGAGCCATACACTCATTACATCAACACACACACACACACACAAACACACCATGCAACACAACACAACACAACAAAGCACATTGAGCCATACACTCATTACATCAACACACACAAACACACACACACACACACCATACAACACAACAAAGCACATCGAGCCATACACTCATTACATCAACACACACACACACACACACCATGCAACACAACACAACACAACACAACAAAGCACATTGAGCCATACGCTCATTACATCAACACACACACACACACACACACCATGCAACACAACACAACACAAAACAACAAAGCACATGGAGCCATACACTCATTACATCAACACACACACACACACACCATACAACACAACAAAGCACATTGAGCCACTCATTACATCAACACACACACACACACATGGTCTTCTTGCATGGCTAAGTATTGTCTGCTTGGTTGCAAAGGTTGTGAGATAAGCTCGACACTGGTGATAGGTGGGTGTTTTGTGGAGCGTGTGTGCGCACCGTGTGTAACCGAGGAGATGTGTTGATAACTGATGCTGTGCCGGTGCCTCTCTCCAGGTACGTTACTACGCAGACATGGTCCTGCCAGGTATTTCCTCCTTACGAGGCATGCCGCTGGCTCTCAGACGCCCCCCAGTGTTCTCTCGGGGGTAAATGTACTGTAAGGTTAGGCATTCACGTGCAAGCCGTGTTTCTACGGGGCATTATTGTTATTCACAGATATGCATGTCACACATATGCATATTTAATATTGCCTGTCCTCCATGTTCTGTCTCTGTATTTCCTTTTGATTCTTATTCTTTGTTATTCTCGTGGCTTCCCGCCTTTTTTTGCCTTCAAATCCGGCATTTGGGTTCTCCTTCACTCTGTTGCCCCCGTGTGTCATCCTCTTTACCCCCCCCCCCCCCCCAATTCAAATGATCTTTGACATCGCTCCCTTCAAACTCCTTGTTTGTTTCTCCACGGTCTCCTTGTGCTCCTCCTGCCCCTGTCCTTTCTTACTTCCGTTCCCCCAACTCCTTGGCACCGATCCAACTCACCTCCTCATACCCAACCCCTCCGCTTTCCCGTCCGTCCGTCTGTCCATCCGTCCTTCCTTCCCCCCCCCCTTCATTTTGTCTTTCTTTCACCTACAACCCCCCTTCCCCTTCCTCCCTCCTCCTCACTCCCTTACAGTAGGAAAGTGGCGCGCAGCGAGAGTGCACGTGTGGACCGGCACTCGTCCCGCCGCCGCGGTTCCACCCGGGCCAAACAGTCCCGCTCCCGTAGCGACGTGGATCTCCAGCAACCCTCCACCACACCAACCTCACCCGCCCCGCTCACCCCTCAGCACTCCCACCCGTAAGACAGACTAACCTAACCCCCACCCCCAGCCTCTCTTTGGCTGAAGAAGTGCACAGCAGGCACAGACAGACTGAAATCTTGATAGCGTTTCAAAGTAAAAGCAGTCACATGATTAATGAGATAATTCTTTGGGGGCACTGTTGAGGAACTGCATTGCCAAAAATACACTGAATCTTTTCTTCCAATGAAAAAAACAATTTTCTAAAAATGGAGACAATAAAAATTAATTGATCAACTAACACTAACCACTGGCCATCAGACAGATCAGATCTGTCCTCAGATATCGACCCGCCATGACAGATTGGAAGTGAATACCAGTCAAATGACACCCTCGGGGACAAGTCAAGACATGGCTCTCTTGTTTAAGTGCCACCCAGCCAGATCAGTAATTAATCTTTTCAGATAAGTGCTAAGGGCCAGCCAGTCCTTCAGGATCACTGTTAGTCAAGAGGACTGTAAATAGTCCTGTATGAGGTCATATGAGACATGCAACCTCAATGCCCAGAAGGGAATCTTTGTACAGAAAAAGTGAAGGATCATGGGTATGCAGACAGAGGTTGATCAAATCTTGATCTTTTCATGATGTTTCAAATTTTGTTCTTGTGTCCCCGAGAGGACCTTCAGCACACTGGAAGTGTGACAAGGGGGTCCCCTGTATGGGTGTTTTGTAGATGCGCTCTCCGGTTGTGGTAGACCTCGGTCTTAGCTTCTCACCCTTCTCCCACCTTCCCTCTCGCCTCTTCCCCTCAGCAATGAAGGACTGGCCTTATTTCCGGAGGGCCCCGGCCCCTCCCCCACAAGCCCCTCCCCTCAGCTGGAGGAGATAGAGCCGCGCCTCCTGGAACTGGAGCAGGACCCGGCCAACTGGAGAGACCTGGCCTCGCCTGACGCTCTGGCCAACCTCAGCAAGAAGGAAACCAAGAGGCAGGAGGTCATCAACGGTGAGGAGAGGAGGGGAACTGACCGGCACCCTCCATGAGAGTAAAATGGAGGGCCGTGGAAGGAATGATAACGGGTTTTGATGAAGTATTGCCGTATTGGCCGTGGGCTGTGAGGTATTGAGTTGCGGGATTCTCCTGCGCTGACAGTGTGGTTATGGCCGAGATAACGAGAGAGAGATGTGACCTTGTTCCATTATTTATCATGGCCGAGTGCCCCTTGAAGGGCCGAACAGAACAGTTGTTTACCAAACAGGATTTCTTGTCGCGCAGCAGCAGTGATGCATCCCTGGAAGAATGAGGCCCGGAGTTTAAACGGAAACTGTCCCAGATTTCAACATTAGCTCTCTAGATATGTTATAGGGATAAAACTCCCATCAGCATCCATAATACTGAGCCGTTGTCTGCATGTCCCTGAAACGCCACTGAAATTGTGTCTGTAGGGACACCCGACCAAGCTGGAGGTAACGTGGGGATTCGAACCGGCGATCCCCGTGTTGGGAGGCAACAGAATAGACCGCTATGCTACCCGGACGCCCTGACTTCTCAGTATTAAGACTGCTACCAGAGTGTTATCCCTGCAACATATATAGTGGTCATCTTGAACGTTGTGATTTATATATGTGTGTATTTAGTGGCACCCCTAACACCAACATGTCCCCTGTCCGTCTCTCAGAGTTGTTTGCGACAGAGCACGCCCACGTGCGAATGTTGACCGTCCTCCAGACAGTCTTCTCCAAGCCTCTGGAGAGAGAGGAGATCCTCACCACCGACGAGCTGGCCGCCATCTTCCCCAGCCTGGACGATATTATCGAAGTGCACTGTAAGCATCAATACGCAGGCTGATTTTACCCTCTACTGTTGTGGTACATTTGAAATGGGACATTAGAGGTTCAGATCCATGCTCCTTTGCATCATAAGCAAACCACTGCGGTGGGTTTTCTAACCACCGATTGTGTCGAGTTATGACAAAGTTCAATCGCCACCCATTACAATTAACAGAGTAGGATAGGAGAGCTGAACAGTATGTAGGGTCCAGACATCAGAAATAAACTGGTGGGTGTTCACCACTGTGTGCATCTCTGCCTGTGTACACCAGATACCTTCTATGAGAACTTGAAGAAACTGCGTCTGGAGGACAACTTTATCGTCAAGTCCATCGGTGTCACACTGCTCAACAGAGTAAGCATCCCCAATTTTGAAGTCTCCTTCCTCTCCTTGTCCCCTTTTCTCTCTCCTTAGAATCCACTTTCACCCCCGACACCCTGTCCTCCGTTTTCAGCGAGGTTAGAACCGGAACAGGAATTGATAGAATACTCGACTGGTATGATTTTAGGTCCATGTAGCCGTCACTAGACAAAAAATGACTGGTATCCATAATCTTCACACAAGGATCTATTTTGCAGTCGTGTGATTTTTGTTAAATTACGCCGCAAAATTTGATTATTTTAGCCCTCCGTGAACCAAACTAGGCCTGAATGTGAAAACATACACACAGAAATAGCTTTTCTTCTTAAGAGTACGCTAAATATGAAAACTCAAAAATAACCAACACTAACTCTTGCTTAGACCTCCTTTGTGTTTGATGGTCTTTAGTGTCAATTCCAGTCCCAGATAGCATCCGGATGTGGGCCACTTCAGGCAATGATGCGGCACTGGTGGCCTTCTTCTGGCCCTGACCAAATGGATGTGAGCCTGAAGTGGCCCACATGTATAATAGCAAATATGGCCCAAATATGCCAAATCAAATGTGGGCCTTTTTTGGCAAAGATGCGGTGCTCTGGGCAACATGTGATCTGGATGTGACCCTGAAGTGGCCCCGTGTGGTAAATGGTGAATATGGCCCAAATATCACAAAACAAATATGGGCCACCTTTGGCATATATGTGGCACATGCTGCATCGCTATGGCTTGGTTCTGGCCCAGATCTGACAAACAGGAGCGGACCGCCCAAGTGCCACTATTCCACACGCTATGTGGGCCGGATGAAAGTGTCGGGTGTGGGACGGGTCCGAACCACAGCAATTTTGCTATCTGGGGTTAATGTCACGTGCTTTGTAAAATTAAAAAAAAAATTCTGGTGTGTACGGGAATTAACTGGAGGTGGGATGAAGTGCTGTTTCTTCTTCATATGTTTTTTTCCCAATTAGCCTTGCTTCCGTGTGTGCATCTCTTTGTGCCCCTCCTCCTCCTCTTTTTCTTCCTCTTCTCTTTCCCCCTTAGTCTAATAAAAATCAACATGAGACTGTTGGTTTCAATGTGTCTGTCCGCACTCTCTTGTAGTTTGGTGGTCCGGAGGGGGAGTGGTTCCAGAAGTTGACAGCCCGGTTCTGCAGTCACCAGTCATGGGCGCTGGACCAGATCAAGAGCCGGCAGAAGAAGGACGCACGTTTCAACGCCTTCATACAGGTAACTTGCACCACGGAGCAGATGGGCAGATGCAGAGAAACGGCGAGATGCTGAGAGACGAGACGAGACTCCACAAAACCGTCTTCAAAGTAAAACAGATGCGCACAGGCATATGCAGTCAAACACGCACACATCAACACAAAACAAGTGGGTGTTTTTCTGATCGTGTGTGTGTGTGTGTGTGTGTGTGTGTGTGTGTGTGTGTGTGTGTGTGTGTTGATCCCAGGAGGCAGAGAGTAAGCCCCAGTGCCGTAGGCTGCAGCTGAAGGACATCATCCCCATAGAGATGCAGAGACTGACCAAGTACCCTTTGCTACTGGAGAATATTGCTAAGAGCACAGGTGTGTGTTTGTGTGTGTTTGTGTGTGTGTGTGTGTGTATAGATGATTTTGAGCCTGTCTGTCTGTCGAGCATACCGCGCAACAAAAGTTAAAGCTAAGATCTGCGAGTTTTATGCCTTAATAAATGGTCGTTTTATCCATCTGGACGGTGGAGGCGCGTTACAGAACGCTAACAGCCGTCTTGACCGTGGCCGGAGATGCGCTCCACTCTCCTCATGGCGTGTTCACACCAAACGCGAAGCGAACTTTTTGCCTCGCTTTACTTGCCCGAGTTTGATCGTGGCATCATTTGTTCTTATTCGCGCTACTCGCGCGAGTTTGGCCGCAGGATCGAGTACGCGAACCCATGAATTCTCTTCCGGAAAAGAGGAGAGGAGATTGAGCTTCGTTGCTGATAGGCTTTCGCGACACAGCATCATGCGAATTTCTCACTCAGGTCGAATATTTTAAACCCGGGCGGCGTCCGGGTAGCTATTCCATTGCCCACCAACACGGGATCGCCGGGTCGAATCCCCCGTGTTATCTCCGGCTTGGTCGGGCGTCCCTACAGACACTATTGGCCGTGTCTGCGGGTGGGAAGTTGGATGTGGGTATTCGTCCTGGTCGCTGCACTAGCGCCTCCTCTGGTCGGTCGGGGCGACCCCCCGGATCGGCAGAGAGGGGGTGGAGCAGCGACCGGGACGGCTCAAAAAGAGCGGGGTAACTGGGTAGAAAAAGGGGGAAAATCGAACAACACACGCGAGTTCGCATCTATTCGCATCTTCTCATTGACTTAATATGTAATCTCATCGCGCGAAAAATTAGCTTCGAAATTTGGTTTGACCACACCGTTAGACCGCTGCTGAAATGTTTTGACCGGGTTGCCCCAACTGGTGCAGCAGCAAACGCTGAATGTTGCACAAAACTTAACCAGAAAAAATAAAAAAAAGACCACAAGGTCATGGCTGTGTTGTGCTGCCGGTGTTCAGCGAACAATAAATATTACGGCAGAGCGGAGTTTCGATGACTATACTGCAGACGTCGGGCGGCGTGCATTAGCTTTGGTCCAAAGTTCGCATTCTTCCAAGGGCTGGAAGTGTTTACTGCCGAGCTGGTGGCAAAAAAGAGACGCACACCTTGTGTGTAGTCTGGGAAGATCCGTCTCAGTGGGTCCAATTCTCTCTGCCGCCTACACTGAACTATATCCGAACACTGTTCTGCTGTAATATCGATTACCCGTCTAACAGAGTCGCCACGTTATCATCCTCGTGTGTCAGATGGATAAAATAACAACTTATCAATGGAGAAAAGTTGTGGATCTTGGCTTTAATATGTCACCCGCATATGTCTGGAGACGCCATGTCTCCCCTGGAGACATGCACGGTGTTCTGCAGTGCTAACCACAACACCGCAAGTAACACAGCAGGTTATTTTTCAGCAAATGAAGTCTCACATTGCTAGCAGAGGCAGGAGGGTATCCCCCACAGCAGTGTTGAGGGTTCCTGTTATTTATTCATATTTTTCATGGCCTGGTGTGTTTGCGTGACGATGAGGGTGTGAGTTTTGGGAGTGTTGACAGAACATGGAGGTCCCAATGCAGGTCACTTAGGCTGACATTCTAACCCGTGGGGCTTTTTGAAAATGAAAAAAAAAAAAAAAAAAGATGTTTTCTGCTCACAAAACATAAAATATGCACCATTTTGGGGCGTCCGGGTGGTGTGGCGGTCTACTCCGTTGCCTACCAACACGGAGATCGCCGGTTCGAATCCCCGTGTTACCCCCGGCTTGGTCGGGCGTCCCTACAGACACAATTGGCCGTGTCTGCGGGTGGGAAGCCGGATGCCGGTATGTGCCCTGGTCACTGCACTAGCGCCTCCTCTGGTCGGTCGGGGCGCCTGTTCGGGGGAACTGGGGGGGGAATAGCGTGATCCTCCCACGTGCTACGTCCCCCTGGTGAAACTCCTCACTGCCAGGTGAAAAGAAGCGGCTGGCGACTCCACATGTATCGGAGGAAGCGTGTGGTAGTCTGCAGCCCTCCCCGGATCGGCAGAGGGGGGGGGCAGCGACCGGGGTGGCTCGAAAGAGTGGGGTAATTGGCCGGATACAATTGGGGAGAAAAAGGGAGGAAAAATCCCCCCAAAATTTTGAGGAGTAGGGACGCAAACAAAAAAGGGTAAATCATGACAAACAGGAAGTAGAATCAGGGCAGTCTGACACGTCAGGACAGCACAGGACGAATCTTAACGGCGGCTTCGAACTTGATCCCGACACAAAAAACAAACATCTGAATGACCGGTCGTCTGTCAGTGTGTTTGAGAGTCTTGATGTTGGTTGCCGACTGTAAGGCGCGGTTTTCTTCACCTCCGTGTCCTCCCGTGTCACTGCAGAGGACGAGACGGAGAAGGGGAGGATCCAGCAGAGCGCCGAGTGCTGCCGGAAGATCCTCAACCACGTCAACGAGGAGGTCAAAGTGATGGAGAACCTTCTGGTGAGAAGCGCACACCACAAGCGTAGCGCGTTGGCCGCCCGGCACGTTTACGCCCTCATTCAGTGACCGAGCGCAGATCAGGTTCCGGCAAATCCCCGCCGCGACCTTGGCGGGATCGGTGCGGGCGTTTGGGTATTGATGCAGGTACGAGCCGTGTTGACTGTCCTCTCATTGTCCCTCCGGTGTTTCTGTCTGCCCCCAGACACTGAAGGACTACCAGCGTAGACTGGACGTGTCGGGGCTGAAACCCAGTAATGAGCTGTATACGGAGTACAGGGTAAGGTGGCGTTGTCGAGCCGTCTTCCTACTTTGTTGTGTAGTGTGGAGACGAAGGCTGAAGTACTGGTACCACTCAAGATCCCCTCTCTCCAGCTGCCTTCAGTCATCTCATTTCATTCTCTCTCTCTCTGTCTGTCTGTCTGTCTGTCTGTCTGTCTGTCTGTCTGTCTGTCTGTCTGTCTCTCTCTCTGTCTGTCTGTCTGTCTGTCTGTCTGTCTGTCTGTCTGTCTGTCTGTCTCTCTCTCTCTCTGTCTGTCTGTCTGTCTGTCTGTCTGTCTGTCTGTCTGTCTGTCTGTCTGTCTGTCTGTCTGTCTCTCTCTCTCTCTCTCTCTGTCTGTCTGTCTGTCTGTCTGTCTGTCTGTCTGTCTGTCTGTCTGTCTGTCTGTCTCTCTCTCTCTCTCTCTCTCTGTCTGTCTGTCTGTCTGTCTGTCTGTCTCTCTGTCTGTCTGTCTGTCTGTCTGTCTGTCTGTCTGTCTGTCTGTCTGTCTGTCTGTCTGTCTGTCTGTCTGTCTGTCTGTCTCTCTCTCCTCTCCTTCAGAATATTGATTTGACCCAGAAGAAGATGATCTATGAAGGCCCTCTGACCTGGAAAGTAACCAAAGAGAAAGCTATCGGTAATTTTAAATTGTGTGTTTGTGTGTGTGTGTTTGTTCATGACATGCATGTGCTGTGTGCGATTGCCTGTGTCCTGCTTCTCTAGCAGTGTCATGTGGACAGAAGATTCGGCATCTGTTTTTTTGCCCCCCCCCCCTTTATCGCCCCAGTTGTATCCGACCAATCACCCCGCTCTTCTGAGCCGTCCCCGGTCGCTGCTCCACCCCCTCTGCCGATCCGGGGGGAGGGCTGCAGACCACCACATGCCTCCTCCGATACATGTGGAGTCGCCAGCCGCTCCTTTTCACCTGACAGGAGTTTCACCAGGGGAACGTAGCGCGTGGGAGGATCACGCTATTCCCCCCCCAGTTCCCTCTCCCTCCCCTCCCGATTAGGCGCCCCGACCGACCAGAGGAGGCGCTAGTGCAGCGACCAGGACACATACCCACATCCGGCTT
The DNA here is from genome assembly GCF_029633865.1 of Lampris incognitus. NCBI lineage: Eukaryota > Metazoa > Chordata > Actinopteri > Lampriformes > Lampridae > Lampris > Lampris incognitus. The sequence goes on along the minus strand of NC_079219.1, from coordinate 7,550,296 downwards.
CCCACCCGCAGACACGGCCAATTGTGTGTGTAGGGACGCCCGACCAAGCCGGAGGTAACACGGGGATTCGAACGGGCGATCTCCGTGTCGGTAGGCAACGGAATAGACCGCCACGCCACCCGGACGCCCTCGGCATATGTTTTTACTACCCAAATACTCCTTATGTCTGAGAAAAAAAAATAATAAGATTTTCATTCATCTCCCGCCTTTCTCCTCCCCCCCCCCCCCCGTCCTCCTCCCCCCCGCCCGCCACAGAGGTGCAGTGTGTGCTGCTGGGGGACATGCTGATGCTCCTGCAGCGACAGGACGACAAGATGGTGCTCAAGTGCCAGAGCAAGAGCAACATCGCCGTGCAGGAGGGCAAGCAGATGCTCAGTCCCATCATCAAGCTGGACTCGGTCTTCCTGCGGGAGGTGGCCACAGGTGGGGAGCGACGCACGGATGCACACACTCGACACGCAGGCGTGTTTGATACCCACCGTGCCACCCTTGTTATCGGCGCCGGCGACGTTGGGAAAAAAAAAGAAAACAAAGTGTTGATTTTAGCTTGACTTTTGTCTCCGCCAGATCGCAAGGCTTTCTATGTGATCTTCACATGGGACAGCGGGGCTCAGATCTATGAGCTGGTGGCCCAGTCTGTTGGCGAGAGGAAGACGTGAGTACGGGGGAGGAAGAGGAAGACTGACGAGGATTTATTGGTAATGGTCCTTTCTGCGGAAAAGTAATCACATGTGCGTTTTCGTAGGTGGACGGATGTGATAAAGTCAACGGTGGACGACCTAAAGCTGAGTGGAGCTCCGATGAAGTTGCCGTTACTTCCCGGCGGTGGAGGACCGCCCTTCAGTCCCACATTGTAAGTGTTTGCACGTGTGTTCGCCAAGAGCCAGACCTCATATCTGATGTTAAACCATACTGATCTGTCTAGTCTCTCTCACCACCCTTGTTTCTTTCTTCTTTCTTCCTCTCCCCCCTCTCTTCTCTCCTCTCTCTCGTTCACAGGCTGTCTGCCCCGCTGAGTCCCACTGAGAACGGCGGTTTGAAGAGCGGCGGTGGTGAGTGTGCCGCGCGACACAGCCTCCAACCAAACTCGCCGATTTTCTTTTTTTATGCACTTCTGGAGACTTGAGCCCGAGCTAAGCCTCGTGTCCGTCCGCAGATCGAGATAAGGACAGCTTGACCGATGACAAGTCCACGGATGCCCGCCACACCCTGATCGTCTACCTGTCGGACAAAGGCTTCGACCTGATCCACCACTCCAACACCGACCGGGAGAAGGTGGCCAAAAGTGCACAAGATGAAGGTGAGTGAACGGGACGGGGGAGCTTCCTTTTCACCTTTACGAACGTAATCTCAAACTTGCCAGGGGCGTCCGGGTGGCGGTCTATTCCGTTGCCTACCAACACGGGGATCGCCGGTTCGAATCCCTGTGTTACCTCCGGCTTGGTTGGGTGTCCCTACAGACACAATTGGCCGTGTCTGCGGGTGGGAAGCCGGATGTGGGTATGTGTCCCAGTCGCTGCACTAGTCCGGGGGAACCGGGGGGAATAGCGTGATCCTCCCATGTGCTACGTCCCCCTGGCGAAACTCCTCACTGTCAGGTGAAAAGAAGCGGCTGGCGACTCCACATGTATCGGAGGAGGCTTGTGGTAGTCTGCAGCCCTCCCCGGATCAGCAGAGGGGGTGGAGCAGCGACCGGCACGGCTCAGAAGAGCAGGGTAATTAACCGGATACAACTGGGGGGGGAAAGGGGGTAAAACCCATCCATCCACTATATGAACCGCTCATCCTGCTGTCAGGGTTGCGAGGATGCTGGAGCCTATCCCAGCAGTCATCGGGTGGCAGGCGGGGAGACAGCCTGGACAGGCCGCCAGGCCATCACATAAAATTAAAAATAAAAGAAAAACACAAAAAAAAACGTACTCTCCTGCCATTACTGCTGTCTGGTTTTGAGTTTTTGGTTTTTTTTATTGTTCTGTAAACCTGCTAAATGTGACTGTGTCCTCTTCGTAGTCATGCTGCTGAAAAGGCTGTTGGTTGGCAGCATAAGCCTGTCGGAGGGCTCCCAGCCTAACAAGGAAAATGGAGGAGAGGGAACGGAGAGGCCGTACCAAGACACCGACTGCTGTCAGTCATCAGGTCTGTAGAAGGCTGCCGAGAGCGTTTGTTGTTAGTCAACAGCGGCGGTACTTAAAAGACATGACTTTGCTGGAGTCCCATTCTGTCTTTTCCCCCCGTAGAGGAAAGCCAGCCCGCAGACGGAAGAGCGGAAGGGGAGGACCACGGAGGTGGAACGGAGGGGGGAGGGGTAAAGACGGAGGAGGAGCGGGGCATCAGCGCGCCCCTGGTGTTGTCCCAAGACAGGATGGAGGAAGTGCACATGAGACTCCAGAGTCTGGAGGAAAAGCTGAAGAAACTCGAGGTGAGAGAAGAGGAGTAAACGAATGAGGAGGGGGCGGACGGGGCTGAACCGCGAGGGGACTCGAACGAGCGCGGCATAATAAAAGATGCGGACCCCAACAGTAGACGGGAGCTGAATGGAAAGCGAGACAGGGGTTGTCATGGCGTACTTCACTTCAGATAATCTAAGTAAGAGGCGAGCCAGGCAATACTTTGGACAGATGGGGCCAAAATGGCCCCGTAAGAGAAACAAGAGAACAGAAAACCACTTAACCGCTGCTGTTACTGCCCGGTGGAAAATTGCCTTGTGAAATTGGACTTCTCTGACAATGGCTATTATGTCCACGGGTTGCTATGGGATGTGTCAGAGGAGCGCTGAGAGAGATGGAGAAAGGATGATGAGTAGAAAAGGTGGCTAGAATTGTGTGTGTGTGTGTGTGTGTGTGTGTGTGTGTTTTCTAACTTCCTTGGGTGATATTGATCCGTGTGCTGCAGGTAGTTGAAGCGGAGTACCACAGGCTGCAGGAGGCTGTCTCCAAGTTTTCGCTGGAGGAGGGCAATTTCCACTGAGACGCCGGTGCGCTACCTGCTGGCCACCAGGTGAGAACACTGAGGCGCCATTTGAAACCGATCACTATACTGACCTGTAATGGCCAAAAGTTTTTCAGGGATACGGGGCCAACGAATCATACTTTATCAGCTAGGATTTGGTCTCCCACCAGTTCTCCCTTACACATGTGTGTCCTGTACTCACAGAGCTCTAGCTAGGCTAGAGCATCAGAAGAACGTATCCCTAAAACACTATACATTGCATGAAAAACATCATTACCGGGCGTCCGGGTGGCGCGGCGGTCTATCCCGTTGCCTGCCAACACGGGGAACACCGGTTCGAATCCCCGTGTTTCCTCCGGCTTGGTCGGGCGTCTCTGCAGACACGATTGGCCGCGTCTGCGGGTTGGGAAGCAATATGTGGGTATGTTTCCTGGTCGCGGCACTAGCGCCTCCTCTGGTCGGTCGGGGGCACCTGTTGGGGTGGGAATAGCGTGATCCTCCCACGCGTTACGTCCCCCTGGTGAAACTCCTCACCGTCAGGTGAAAGGAAGCGGCTGGCGACGCCACATGTACTGGAGGAGCCCTCCCCGGATCGGCAGGGGGGGGCGGAGCAGCGACCGGGACGGCTCGGAAGAGTGGGGTAATTGGCCGGATACAATTGGGGAGAAAAGGGGGGGGGAATCATGACTATCATCACGGAAGGTGATTACTCAGTATCTCTGAAATATAAATATAAATATATGTAGGATCCACCTGTAGAAGCGTTAGTGTTAGCACTTTGTCAACAAAGGGCTACAATTGCACAACAGTGCTGAAAAGGTGCACAGGGTTCTAGCGCTCATTTTGAAAGAGGAGCTGCCACTGTGTCTTCATGCATGCTTAATAATCCAGGTAAGAAAAATCAAAGAAGGGTGAACCAGTTCATCTGGACACAACGTTTATTGACAGAAACGTTTCATCGCTCATCTAAGTGACCGCTTCAGTCTCAACTGACTGCAGGTGTCCCCACCCTTATAAACACTACAGTGGCATAACGACTGAAAACAGCGGTCAGCTGTCCCTATTTTAGATGGTGTGTCCCTCATTATTGCGTAATGTTTTCATGTGGAGGGCGGCACGGTGGCGCAGTGGTTAGCACGGTCGCCTCACGGCAAAAAGGTCCTGGGTTCAAACCCCGGGGTCGTCCAGCCTTGGGGGTCATCCCAGGTCATCCTCTGTGTGTGGAGTTTGCATCTTCTCCCCGTGGATTTCCTCCGGGTGCTCCGGTTTCCTCCCACTGTCCAATGACATGTAGGTCAGGTGACTCGGCCGTCCTAAATTGTCCCTAGGTGTGAATGTGTCGGCCCTGTGATGGACCGGCGACCTGTCCAGGGTGTCCCCCCCCGCCTGCCGCCCAACGACTGCTGGGATAGGCTCCAGCATCCCCGCGACCCTAATTAGGATAAGCGGCTTGGATGATGGATGTGTCTTGCAAGTGTATTCATGCTTTCCCTTGACTTGTCTCCTGTCCAGATCATCATTATAGGTGCTGTACTGGAGTGCGAGAGAGACTTTCAGAGGACCGCCTGGAAACCCCCTGTTTTACTCAACGCTCAAGACGTCATGCCCAGTGTAGTGGTTCAGTAATGGAACATGGGAAGTGTGTGTATGTGGTCGTGTGCATGAGTATGTGTGTGTACGTGCGTGTGTGCCGAAGTAATTGACAAAAGACGAGACACAATAGCGATCCTCCTTTCCAGTTGCCAAAAGAGCAATTTTGCTGTGAGATTGATGCTGCCTAACGAAGTGTATTGATTGTGATCTTCTGTGACACACACACACACACACACACACACACACCATAGGCGCGCACACCAGAGAAATCTTTATATGTTATCGAATAGCAGATATACATGGAAGAACAAGCGCTCCCGGTGCATCCCAAATGAGTAATATCAGCTCGAGCCCTGCAGAGGGCACTGTAGAGTTTTAGAACTTTGGAATCCTGCGCTGATCCGAACTGTATAGTATTGTATCTGCAGCCTGTGTGCTGAAACTCAGCAGAGCCGCGATGTGTTGTGATGGAAGTCCGGGCGGACACGGGTTCCTCTCCCAAACAGAGCCGCGGCATCGCACTTGCGGCGTGCACATCACATTTCGGTTCAGTCGAGTACAGTTTAGGAAGGCCGGTGAAACGGGCGCTGCTTAGCCAGCCCCGATCACAGTCGTATGTGTGTGTGTGTGTGTGTGTGTGTGTGTGTGTGTGTGAGTGTCAGGACGTGTTGTTAGATACCCTTGTGAGAGTTTTTTTTTTGTTTTTTTTTCTTCCTGGTGTAATTTAACGTGGAAGGTGAAATGGGAAGCCTGTGCGCGCACACACACATGCAAGGAAAGGGCTGACGTTACCCGCTGTAGCAAGTTGTCTGTCGGTGTGTGTGTGCCGCTTTTATTTATTCCTCCCGGGTCCTGTTAGGTAAGCGCGCTGCTTCTGGGGGGTAGTGACGCTGTTCTGGCACTGGGCTGGAAGGGACGGAGCGATGAGGGAGACGGGCGGTGGGGGGAAGAGGAGGGGGGGGAAACGAAGGGCAGGGGCCGAGAATGTAGAACGACGGTCGAGGGCAGGTGGCGACGAGAGTACGTCGTGTGAGCGGGGAGGGTCGAGGGACAGAAGGGAAAGTTGTCTGTCGATTCGGCTCGTCGTTTGAAGCAAACTTGATTTGAATGGAAGGAAACTGTCGTGGGAAGATGTGTTTTTTTTGGGGGGGGGGGGAGAGGGTGGGGGAGGCAAAGCTCTTGCACTCGCTGTCCCTGAAGCGAGATGCAGACGATCGGGTCAGTGAGTGCATACGGGGGAGACGCACAGACACGACTGAAGCCCAGTGCTACAGCAGGTTTCACAAAGGAAGGCAGCCGGGGCGAGTGTTGTTTGCGCTCGCCTGTTTTGACGGTGATGTCTGCAAGGGCAAAATCCCCACCGCCACCACCCCCACCCACCCCACCCCACCGCCACCACCCCTCCCACATTAGGGCTTGTAGATCCTGAGCCAAATCATGGAGCTTAGAGAAGGTTTCATTTTGTATTATATGCTGTTAGATATGTTATTAGTCAAAGATTATATTCTTCACTGGTAGCAATGTTTGTATCAGAATTGGATTATCTCGCTCTGTATTTTCTTCAGGTGTTGATTGTAATTATAATTTTTGTGACGATGCTCAAACGATTTCTCGAGTAGTGGCATTGAACTGTGGCCATGCGCACAGGACCAAAGACATGACTGTGTACCGTCGGATCCTCATGCAAGCTGTAACGTTATTATGACATGAATGATGTGTATATAAGCATTGTACTTAAGGCTGATTCGAGAGTGACGGCTCCCAAAAAACTGAGCCTACAGTTACTTTCCTTGACCAGCTGCTTCTCCCCCCCCCCTCCCCCTTTTCCAAATTCCGATATGTGCCAACCATAGCGAGCGGCTTGCCGACCGTGCAGACGGGCAGGAAAAAATAGATTAGAAAATGTGTTGTTCGAGAAAGGCGGAGAAAAGAAGAATTATGGGCTGTGGAGATGTACCGATTTTGCATAACAATTGCCCCAACGGTGAAAATAGACCCCGTGTTTGCATAAAGTGCTCACGCTCCAGAAGCTGCAGAGAGCCTGTTTACATAATGCGTAGATTTTCTTGAGCAAAAAAAATAAATATATATATATATATATATATATATATATATATATATATATTACAAGAAATGAAAGAGTGGTCCACGGAAGTCGCTCGGGGCTGCAGAGCGCCGAGCCGGCGCGACTGCAACGAGCTGTACCTAACGCCTCACGTGCTGACCCGTTCCGGAAACAGAGAAGGAGTAAAGGCCCACAACGCCCGGCCGGGCCGAGGAGTCCTGCAGAGACCCTCGGAAAAGTCTGAAACGTGGAGGCAAGAAAAAAAAACAAAAAACTGCAGACTCGCCGGGGCCATCACTCTCACCCGTACTGTACTTACAGTAACGGCGATGATATCCTAACACGCATTCACGCCATTCCCACAACAACGGTGGGCCCCCCCTGGGCCCCCCCACCCTGCGCCCCTCGCCCGAAACCTCAGCCTGAAGATACGGAAATTCCGGTTACGGCCGTCGCTCAAGCGGCACGGGGTATTTAACGCGGCGAGTTTCTGTCTGAACGTCAACTGCCGTTTCGCTGTCGCCCGTCTTTTCCTTTTTCCTCCTCGCGCTCGCCGTCACCGGGACTCTCGGCCTCCCGCTTCCTCGTGAGGGTTGTACGTCGATGTCGTCCTGTGGAAGAACAACTATTAGGGAAACGGCGGGCTACCGGGGCCTCGCGCGTCGGTCGTTACCACGGGCAGATTTGTGTTTACACACCCATGGGGATTTTTTCTTTTTAGCTCTGAAGTTTGTCTCCGAGACCAGAACCGGGGTAACAACCCCTTGCGTCTCGACACCGATCGGCTAACGCCGGGGTCTCTGCAGGCCCGGCTAGACTGCTCGTTGCAAGAGGCAGACGGCGGATGTTAGGAGGAAGGAAGTACAAATAACCATCATGCTTTGCCGCTGACTATCAAACGCCATGGGGGTGTACGCCCACATTTGCCCATAGTAACGATTGATGCTGAGGCCCCTCCCCCCCCCCCCCCGGTCTGGCTAAGGCCCCTCGCCTCTGTCTGTCTAAAGACAAGTGAGCTGAGTAGCTTCCTACGCATTCGTAATCACAAGCCCACCTCCTATAGCACCGGCTGATCGAATCCTCTCGTCTCCCAGCCTTTCTCGTTCGTTGGCCTATTTTTTTGCTTTTCTTACAGACGTCGGGGTTGCGTATTATTGGGTCATTTTGTTTTTTTGTTTTTTTTTCAAAGAGCATATGTAATTATATTTGCCAAGAACGGAGAGAGAGAAGACTTGTCCATAACTTGCCCGACTCACCGCGGCCCTCCGGCCTGCCAGTCGCACGAAGTTGGAGATTGAACTTGGGGGGGGGGGCGGGGCGGGGCGGGGGGGGTTTCCTCACCATTGAACTGCAGCGATCGGCACGTGAGACCCAGTTAACACCAGCTTACAGTAACTCGTCCACTCCTCGCCCGCAGCACTGGACGAAGGACTACAACAGATGCTTCTCTCCCTCTCTCCCCCCCCCCCTCTCTCTCATGTAACCAGTATACAGAAACATAGATGTATGGAAAATGTATTTAAAGAGTGGTGCCTTGCTCTGACTATCAAGCCGTTTTCTTCTACTTCTTCTTCTTCTTTCTTATCTGAAGTGTACAAACGGAAGCACTGTTGTTCATGTTTGTTTGTTTGTTTGTTTGTTGGGGGGGGTAATCTTCACATTGAAACCCCGTAATACCTACTAGGAGATAAGAGAACGCCACTGGTTGCGGGTAGGGGTCTGTATTGTATGGTGACTTGACTCAGCCCCTGTGGACACCCTCTCAGGGGTCACCTGTTGTATACTCTATTACAGCGTCCGTGTCCACCTCTTCGAGCTGCAGTCAGATTTGCACCGCCCCCCCCCCCACTTTTTTTTTTTTTTACCCCTCCTGCCAGCGCTTGGTGTAGATTCTTGGGCTCCGGTCCATGTCACACCGGCATCTGTCATCTTGTTTATCCATAAACTTCGATTATGCAAGAACTATATTGTGTATTTGGGCTTTGATGTTATTATGTGAGAGGTTTTTTTTTTAATGATGTATACTTAAGAACAATTGTGGTACGTTCTTTTTTTATTTTCAGTTTTTTTTTCTAAATAAATTTGGGGAAATAAATTCTTGCTTTGTGATTTCTTCTTTTTTGGGGGGGGGGGGTTGCCCCTTTTTCTCCCCAATTGTACTTGGCAAATTGTTTTCCGAGCCGTCCCGGTCGCTGCTCCGCCCCCCTCTGCTGCCCCGGGGAGGGCTGCAGACTACCACGTGCCTCCTCCCATACATGTGGAGTCGCCGGTCGCTTCTTTTCACCTGACGGTGAGGAGTTTCACCAGGGGGGACGTAGCGCGTGGGAGGATCAAGCTATTTCTCCCAGTTCCCCCTCCCGCCGAACAGGCGCCCCTACCGACCAGAGGAGGCGCTAGTGCAGCGCCGAGCGCCAATATTTTTTCCCCCTAGAATGAATACGGATTGGCCAGATCCGGATTCATCCTAGGACAAAAATATTCGCTTACCGTACACACACACACACACACACACACACACACACACACACACACAGTTAAGTTGGCCCAGTTAGCTTGGTCGCAAACGTGGCTAATGGCTAACAGTTAGCTAGCAAACGTGGCTAGGGTTAGGGTTTGCTGCGCGTTCGCATCGGCCTTGACTGACAGGCAGATCTGGCCAATCCCGGACGCCTGAGGGCGGGAACTTTCCGGATTCGTCCTAAGGAAGAAAAAAAACGTTCGCGGACCAGGACACACACCCACATCCGGTTTCCCCGCTTCCCTTCCGGCTTTGTGATTTCTGCATATTTACAAGGCACGCACCGATTTTGAGGCATGGCTCGGGTTGACACCGACTACAGACTGGACTAAAGGTGAGGCGTAAGTCAAGCTTATTGTGCCGTGGATCACGTTTTCCCTCCTTTTTATCTCGTCTTAAAGCCCAAGAAATGTGGCCCGCGGGTATGTTTAGTGCAGGGGAGTGTTCTGCAATAAGAACACCATCAGTCTTATGCAAACTGCCGGCTGCCCGGGATTGTTCAAGCGTGCATCCTGGCACACAGGAAACAAAAGGCACGACTGTGTCGGCGCAGCAACAGTCCTGCGCCGCCGCTGTGGGGGGAAAAGAGCATCACCTTATCACTGTTTAGTGTTCATCTTTATGCCAGGATTGGAGATCCAAGAAGAGCATGATGACGATCAAAATCCTGGTCTTTTGCAGCTTTGTCAGTGAGTACAGCTATTTGTTTTGTTTTATCTTATTCCACTTTATTCTGTTTTGCTCCATCGGTTGCAATGACGTTTGGGCTATTCTCATGTGTGGGGGAAATAAGCTAGAGCAGTAAACTGGGATATGTTCTATTCGTCCCCATGAAAGCGTCTTTTTTGGGTGCTGCCTACTTAAAAAACATTTTATGTACATATATGCACACCCCGGCTATATTTGGCACCGCCCCAGTGAAGTGTATCTCCTGTCAGACCAGATGTGTTGCCAACATGCTACGAGTTTACAGAAGCGTAATGGCCACAGAGGTTGGCGCGGTCGCCTCGCAACAAGAAGTTCCCGGGTTCGAGCCCCGGGGTAGTCCACCCTTGGGGGTCGTCCTCTGTGTGGAGTTTGCATGTTCTCCCCCGTGTCTGCGTTGGGTTTCCTCCGGGTGCTCCGGTTTCCCCCCACAGTCCAAAGACATGTAGGTCAGGTGAATCGGCCGTACTAAATTGTCCCTAGGTATGAATGTGTGTGTGTGTGTGGGGGGGGGCTGTGATGGCCTGGCGGCCTGTCCAGGGTGTCTCCCCGCCTGCCGCCCAATGACTGCTGGGATAGGCTCCAGCATCCCCGCGACCCTGAGAGCAGGATAAGCGGTTCAGGTAATGGATGGATGGATAATGACACCTCTTAAACACAAACTGACAAACATTCAGGTCAAAGTTGGAGGTGGAAGGGGACTTGTGTGTTACCAATCTGACTCTTTCCTCAGTGTTTGCCCTGGGCAGCAGTGTTCAGGTGACCCTAGAGGCAGACCGGCCCTCTCTCAGGGTGCAGGTTTTTCACAAGGCTGTCTTGGAGTGCTGCTTCTCCGCCAGCGGGGGCGCAGTGGACATCACCTGGATCAAAGTCGTTCAGCTCAAGAACGGAACCAGAACAGGGTATCTGAACATGTCTGACAACCGTATCACTGCAGAGAAGAACATGATATCTGGTGAGACCTGGTGCGGCATCCTCACAATAACGGAGGTGCAGTTCAGTGACACGGGGTTCTACCAGTGTTCTCTCAACCACACTGAACTTAAACCCCCAGTCTCCACCCATGGCACCTTCCTGCAGATCTACAGTGAGTGCTGGTGTGGTTGAGGGAGGAGGGTTATCTGAGTATCCCTGTGGGTTTCAACACTTGTCAACCTGTATTTAACAACTAAAAAAAGTCTCAAGCTATCCCAGACAGCATCTGGGTGTGGGCCACTTCAGGCAATGATGCGGCACTGCTGGCCTTCTTCTGGCCCTGATAAAATGGATGTGAGCCTGAAGTGTCCCACATGTATAATAGCAAATATGGCCCAAATATGCCAAATCAAATGTGGGTCTTTTTTTTTGGCAAAGATGCGGTGCTCTCGGCAACATGTAATCTGGATGTGACCCTGACGTGGCCCGTGTGGTAAAAGGTGAATACGGCCCAAATATCAAAAAACAAATATGGGCCACCTTTGGCAAATATGTGGCATATGCAGCATTGCTATGGCTTGGTTCTGGCCCAGATCTGGCAAACAGGAGCGGACCACCCGAGTGCCATCATTCCACGCGGTATGTGGGCCGGATGAAAGTGTCGGGTGTGGGACGGGTCCGGGCCACAGCAATTGTGCTATCTGGGGTGTGAATTCTAGATTACTGTCCATTTTCCACATCATGAATAAGGATGGCCTGCTGCCCACTCCTTTCCTTTAAATAGTAGAGTTTAGGTTGATTGATTTATTGATCAAGTTGCATCCAGCTTAATGTTCATGGGCATTTAACACACTTAATAGCCAAACTGTGTCATAACCTTCGTTAAATTAGGGAAAAAAAAATAAAACTCTAAACAACTGTGACTTGATATGCATCGGCAGCAGAACCGCTATCCCTACCAAACAACACCATCAGTTGTTTATCCACTTCTGTTCTTTATCCGAAGCTGTGTTCTTTAGACCATGAAACACACTTTACATCATGAAAATACCCATTTCGTTCCCTGCGGGGTTCCGCTCCCTCTTTCAAAATACGCTCCCGGCAGCAACAAAGGGATAAATTGTGAGTGAAAACCTTGGGATTGATGCTAAACTTCTTGGTCTGTTTTTGACCCATGTGCCTCGTCTCTCTGCCCAGAGCCAATACCTAAGACTCTGAACTTACGGGAAAACACCAAGAACAGGATCCTAGTGGCCGAGGGAATCTTACTCATGCTATGTCTGCTCCTGCCTGGGGCCACCCTGCTCTACAAGGTCAGAGGTCATCTTCAATGTGACCACTTTTACCATGCACACCCACACTACAACCCCCCCTCCCCCCGAACTTTAACACAGGTCTTGCATGATTAATTTCCAAAATGGCTTAAAGGGGGTTATAGCTCATACCAGAAGTGTTTGCAGTCCTGAAGACAACACTAAGTTCACAATATTTGCAGAATACACACATTTTATTTGTTCCTTCAGATAAAATACACATCTTGTTTAATGTTTCTCACCTCTCACGTGGTTGTTTCAGAGCTTCACCGACTTGTTTTTTTTTTCTCTCCTGTTCCAGTCGAAGAAACTAAATGAACTGGAGAACAAAAAGAAGCAAAAGGAAGAGGAAAACATATATGAGGTGAAGCTGAGATGAATCATTCCCTCCCTCTCTCATGCCCCCCCCCCTTTTTTTAATGTCAAACACATGGCAAGCCTAGGATGTTGATCCGTCAACTACCGGTTGGGCGGGTTGGTGGGTGGGTGGCTGTATGACTCAGGAAAAAATGTGCAAGGTTTCATCATTTCCACGAAAACACCGGGACGTCGATATAGACGTGAATGAACATGTTATCTTGTCCCAGCGATCGGTTCAACATGTAGGCGATGAACCTCAATGATGTTGGGTTTCATTGATTGCCATCTCCCTTATCTCCCCTCCTAGGGATTAAACTTGGAGGACTGTTCCCCCGCATATGATCGGATCGAGCGTACTCCATTGCAGGACCTCTACCAAGATGTGGGTAACTGTGCGGACGAAGAGATCCAACTGGAAAAACCTTGAAGGGAAGGGGTAATTTGGCAAGGAGATTAAGAGGGGGGGGGGGTCGAGTGGTTTTAGAGCTCAGTTTAGACCAGGCCGTATAGGAGATGGCTGCCGGCTTTAAGAACATTATGCTACAGTTGTGCCGAGAAGATGCTGTAGCGTCCAGAAGATAACATTTTGTCTGATGGGATTTCCACAGGAATCAGGATTATCCACTTAACCACCAGCACAAACACACACATACATACACACACACACAAATATATTTACACACTTTTCAGTTTGAATCTAGGGCTCCTTTCTTCACGGCCATGTTTTTTTGTTTTTTTTTTATCTAGCAGCAAATCATTTGACTTGTTTTCATTTGTCAGGGAACAATCTGTATATTCATAACTGCTGTGCTTTAAATAAATCGTGTCTCTGCAACGTTCTCCCTTCGTCGCTGTCAACCTGACCTTAATGATCCGCTGCGAATAAAATTCCAGGAGCGCGTTAGTCTCATGGTTTTGTTTCTGTGAAATCTGGACTTCCTTGTCACGGGTGGCGGGGGGCAGGGGGGGACGCAGTTACGTGAAACCAAGGGCAACGGGGCGGGAGCTATCGGTTCGAGCGTCCCGCGATTGGCTCGCCGAAACGCAACGCTGGCGCTGATTGGCCGCTCGTCTGACTTGGGGCGTGGCCGCCGTCGCTGCCAGGTATGTATGGCAGATCTGAGGAGAGGCGGTGCGTAAACAAGAGTGCGGGCGAAGATGGCGTCGGGGAAGAAGAGTGGAAACGGCAGATTTGAGAAGGGTGTGAATGGGAGGCGCTCGTCCAAACATAAAGAAGGGCCAGTGGGTGAGTGTCGTATCCGTGCAGTTTTGCCCTTTAGCGGCGACACGTAACGTTTACCTCCGTCCTTCGGATGCCCCCCCCACCCCCACCCCCCCTGACGTGCCGGTCACCAGCCGCTGAACTGACGTTAGCGAGCCGTCTCTCCCACCCGGCACCCGAGTTAAACAAGCGGGATTATATGTGTGTTCCTCGAGTACTTACCGCTCTCGCTATTTGGAGGCACAGTAAAATAAAGCCATCCCGGCGGGTTTGTCCTGCCCGTTTCACAGCTATTGCGTTAACAACTTGCGTGAACTCATCCTCCCCTTGCCGTCATTAATACGTACACCGCCGAGAGCATCCCCGCCCCCCCGCGCGCGAGCTGAAACCACCCAGCACGAGGCCGGGGCGGTCGCGCGGCCCGTAGCGTGGTGGTGGTGATGGTGGTAGAACTACCGTGCGGAGCTCTCTGCTCTCTGGTGGACCCTGTGACTAGAACCGTCACTCGCAGTCACCTCCCTTCTCCTAACGCGGCGCATGGCCCCAGTCTCCGCCGCCCGCACCGACACCACCAGCCGCTACGCTCGGGCTCTCCCACGATAAACACAGCTGTGTGTGTGTGTGTGTGTGTGTGTGTGTGTGTGTGTGTGTGTGTGTGTGTGTGTGTGTGTGTGTGTGTGTGATATACTCGGGAGTGTGTGTATTGCTCTGTGTGTGTGTGTGTGTGTGTGTGTGTGTGTGTGTGTGTGTGTGTGTGTGTGTGTGTGATATACTCAGGAGTGTGTGTATTGTCCTATGTGTCTGTGTGTGTGTGTGTGTGTGTGATATACTCGGGAGTGTGTGTATTGCTCTGTGTGTGTGTGTGTGTGTGTGTGATATACTCAGGAGTGTGTGTATTGTCCTATGTGTCTGTGTGTGTGTGTGTGTGTGTGATATACTCAGGAGTGTGTGTATTGCTCTGTGTGTGTGTGTGTGTGTGTGATATACTCAGGAGTGTGTATTGTCCTATGTGTGTGTGTGTGTGTGTGTGTGTGAGATATACTCAGGAGTGTGTGTATTGTCCTATGTGTGTGTGTGTGTGTGTGTGTGATATACTCACGAGTGTGTGTATTGTCCTATGTGTCTGTGTGTGTGTATGTATGCGCGCGCGTATAATTTGTGTGACACTCGTGCGTGTATTGCCCTATGTGCGCGTGCGCGTGTATTACTCTGACCCCGTTTATACTTGGTTTCAGAATGCGTTTTTGTTTTTTGTTTTTTTTGTTTTCTTGCGATCGGATCACAAGTGGACGGTGCGAAATACAAGCGTAAACGAGCACCAAAGTTTTGTGAACCGGTTACTCAAACCACTTGCCGAGGTGGTCTGGGACGCATTTGACCACATGTCTTTTGTAGCGTACACGCTGATGCGTTCCCGACAAGGACGTAACAGGAAATGTTCTTCTTCTTCTTCTTCTTCTTCTTCTTCTTCTTCTTCTTCTTCTTCTTCTTCAGAGTAACGAAATCTGATCACACGTGGTCAGCAGGACGCATGAGAGACACAGCACGGGTGTGAAAGGCGATGTGTCTCGCTGTCCACTTGTGAGCCGATCGCCCCAAAACGCATTTTAAAACCAAGTGTAAACAGGGTCTGCGAGGGTACTGAGGGCCTGACTGCGCCATTGCCCGCTGTTACAGTCTATGAATTGAGTGAGAAAATAGGGCAGTCACGCTAATATCGTTTCATGCTGTAGGGCATGAAAGCATCCTGACAAAGTTGTAACAGATGAGCAGCCATAACGATGTTACTGCTGCTGGCACCACGAAGCTGCCATTGTGAGCTTAAATTGACACCTTAAATTGAGTGTTCGTTTTTTTTTGGGGTGGGTCACTGCCTCATTCACAAAATTACTGGAACACTACTGTAGCGATTCGGGGGGCAGTCCGAGATACCGTCGCCACAGCCGGGACGCGAACCCCTATCTCCTGCACCGCAAGCGACAACGTTAACCAGTCGACTAAAGGGTCCGACCCGTTAGTCAAGGACCAACGTGTCAACTTATCCATGCACGTTACAGTACATTTAAAAACACTTAAACCACATGCCTCTTCTGGAATGCTGTCTTAGGATTGTCACCTAATTGTATGATAGATGCGGTCTATGGATTGGTGTTGCTAGTAAAACTCAAAACGGGGCGTTCTTAACTGGCCTAGTCCAATTTCATTGATTGTGTCCCAATAATGTAATGGGAAAATGTATCCCACACAGTGCCAGCAAATTTAACTGATGGCCCAACTTCATGTGTGAGGTTGATTCCACAATAGTTACGTCGGTTTATATGAGTTTAAAGATCCGGCCTGCTGCTTAAGATGAGGCTTTAGAGAAACACAGCTGGGAGAAGCTGTGTGTGTGTGTGTTGTATGGAGGGGTGGGGCTACTCATTGTTACTAGCTTCCTGTTTTCGGGTTTAGCCTTTCATTACTGAGGAGAGTCAGTCTGGAACAAGGGTCATCTCATTCAGCCCCAACTGTGACACCACAGATCTTCGGCTGCCGGCTTGTGCACGGCTCGGAGTGTACTATTTTTAAAACATGCTTCCTATAGGCATGACATTTGTACAGAGCCGGGGGGTGTGTAGCAGAGTTGGCCCACAGGAAGTGGCTGCTGGCTTTAAGGAGCATCGTGTCACGGTTTTGTTGAGAAAACAGGATGCCCTAAAAACCAGGGGATGACATTTTGTCGGAGCGCTCAAGTTTCATGAAATGCCTGACCGTAAGCTTGTGGACCACGAAGATGGATAAGGATACTGTGCCTCGACGGGGGCGAGGTCTACTTCCGAGTAGCAGCTACTTCATTTTCACGGCCTTGGCCCTGTACAGTTTGCTTGGGTCTGACATGTGGAAAGACAAGGGAGTCATTGTCAGGTAGAAAATGCATAGGCAAGGCTTTACATTTTAGCTACGGTGGTACTGAGGATTCAACCCTGTGCTACATGTTATCCTACTTCCTGCAGGTTTGTCTAAACGGTACCGGGTCGAAGCCTACGTCGTGATCGATGATACCAGAATATTGCGGCTTTTAAGGCATCGGCACAGAACAAGCTGTATGTCAGTGCAAAACTTGTCGATATGGACCAAATGTCTCAACGTTTTGCGTCTCATACTTGCTTGCTAAGGCATAGGAGGCCGTGGTGGCCTGGCGGCCTGTCCGGGGTGTCTCCCCGCCTGCCGCCCAATGACTGCTGGGATAGGCTCCAGCATCCCCGTGACCCCGAGAGCAGGATAGGCGGGTTGGATAATGGATGGATGGGCTCTGCATAAGAGGATAAATGATTGACGGTCCCTTTTTCAGTGCTTGTCCACTCTATCGATCAGTGGAAAGCGATGAAAGCCGGGATGATATTCACCATAAGGTTATGAGCAGTGTGTAATTTCTAAATCACGAGAGCAGTTAAGCGGGCGGTGACCCAGCAGGTGGACCGAAGGACGTTTCGTTACGTATCGCTAAACACGGTGTACACAACAGTATTGTTGTGACATAGGCACCTCTGTAACAAAACTGGATTTTAAATGGAGAGCCGATTGAAGTTATGTAACCGCTATGGCAAACCTGTCGTGTGGTCTTCAAACACGATCATCTCATTGCAACCAGGCGACACAAATGCCCGGAAGCTTGTTAGACTCTATGAAAAAACATGATTAATAAGCGATCACCCGTTAACCAGCGTGGACTGTCAAAACCATTTCCAGGCAATTTCACATATATATCCAGACACCAAAAAAGAAGGCCTACAACTACGCTGCGTTTTGCCCATCACAGCACCTCCGCTGCATGGCAGCTGCTGCAGCTGCCATGCAGCTACGGTTGCGGTGGATGTTTTAGAGGGCGGGAAATTGAACCAAAACTTGGCGGTTTCTTTTTTTTTTTCCCCTGGAATATAGTGAGGCATACAAAAATCCACTGTGTTTGCCACAGGAGGCGTGATATTGTCACGAAATAGGTGGGTGACCAAACATAGGGTGGTCCAAAACTGAGAGGAAAATTACGCGGTGGTCATGAGGCCGTATTGTGGAATGGGTAGATGTTCATATTCTATGTACATTTGCATAATTAACTCTGAATAAATGTCGTCTTTTAGCCCGAAATAAATGTTTCCAGAATTCCCCCTTTCTCTCGTTCTCGTTCGAGCACATTTTTTTCAAAGGAAAAAATTCTGCACAAAAAAAAAAAAAGATTTGACATTTGTGTTTCATGTGACACGGCCACGTGACATTTCATTTCGCTATTTATTTTTTCAATTCCTTTTTTTTTCACGGATGGCATGTGGTCTCTAAAAGAAAGAAAAGGAAAAAAATGCAGATAATTACTTTTTCTCTTCTTTTTTTTTGTGGCTCACGATGCAAAAGTTTTCCATAGTCTTGGTATCCAAACAGTCTGTTGCACTTATGAGGATGATCCATCTGCAAACCCAAAGGATGATGATGGTAATATCCTACAGTAAACATGTTCACGGAGACCCTTCAGTGTGTGTGTGTGTGTGTGCGTGTTAGGGGTCAGCCGGCCTGGCCAATTATCAGATCTGATATTCAGCATTTTAACGATTATCGGAATAGTTCATTCATTCATTCATCATCAGCCGCTTCTCCGGGGTCGGGTTGCGGTGGCAGCAAGTTAAGTAGGGCACTCCAGACGTCCCTCTCCCCAGCAACGCCCTCCAGCTCCTCCTGGGGGATCCCAAGGCATCCCTAGGCCAGATTGGACATGTAGTCCCTCCAGTGAGTTCTGGGTCTACCCCGGGCTCTCCTCCATGTTGGCTGTGCCCGGTAAAGCTCCAAAGGCAGGCGCCCAGGGGGCATCCTAATCAGATGCTGGAACCACCTCAACTGGCTTCTTTCGATGCGAAGGGGCAGCGGCTCTACTCCGAGCTCCCTCCGGATGTCTGAGTTCCTCGCCCTATCTCTAAGGCTGAGCCCAGACACCCTACGGAGGAAACTCATTTCAGCCGCTTGTATCGGAATAGTCCCCCCCCCCCTTTATCTCCCCAATTCCACTTGGCCAGTTGACTCACTCTTCCGAGCCGTACCGGTCGCTGCGCCACCTCCTCTGCTGATCCGGGGAGGGCTGCAGACTACCACATGTCTCCTCCAATACATGTGGAGTCGCCAGCCGCTTCTTTTCACCTGACAGTGAGGAGTTTTGCCAGGGGGACGTAGTGCGTGGGAGGATCACGCTTATTCCCCCCAGTTCCCCTCCCGAACAGACGCCTCGACCAACCAGAGGAGGCGCTAGTGCAACGACCGGGACACACATCTACATCCGGCTTCCCACCCGCAGACACGGCCAATTGTGTCTGTAGGGACGCCTGACCAAGCCGGAGGTAACACGGGGATTCGATCCGGCCATCTCCGTGTTGGTAGACAACGGAATAGACCATCCCGGATGGCCCCTACCCTGATGCCCTAATATTCAGCATTTTAACGCTTATCGGAATAGTTTTTCAAAAAAATCCAATTCAGCCACCTCTCTCGTGCAATGTCCCGCCCACAGCACTATCTGATTGGTTATACAGGTGTAACCGGTTATTTTGTTGCCCGGTGCGGGATTCGATACGGGGTGTACTGCACCACAAGGCGACGTCACTACCCGCTCGGCTAAAGGGTCAGACCCGTTAGCTAGGGGCTAACGTGTGTTATTAGTAGTTTACAGTCGTCCCCCTCTCCCGGAAGCGCGCCCTCGCGCTTTGTTATTCCCGCGCTCCGAAGAGACTTCTGAGGATCTGCACACTTCCGGATCCCACCGCTGCCACCAATGTAACCGGTTATTTTGTTGCCCGGTGCGGGATTCGATACGGGGTGTACTGCACCACAAGGCGACGTCACTAACCGCTCGGCTAAAGGGTCAGACCCGTTAGCTGGGGGCTAACGTGTCTTATTTACGTGTTGTATGAGTTGATGTTTTACATGTCGTATGTAGCCGACAGTCATTGTAACGTAAGCTAACGCTGAGTCTCATAGAGCTATCTTGAATGACATAGCAAACGTCAACAAGTTCATTTGTTAATGATTTAAGATCATGTTGAAACGTTCTCTTATAAGTAAACATACTTGTGTCGGAATTTGTGTTATTCTAAATTCTGACGCCAAGATTTTCATTTTTACAGCAAATGTCTATCAGCTCCAAACAGGAGCGGATTGGCGACAAAAAGCAATTTGCTGCCAAGCAGCCTCAATTTGATACACCAAATTCAAACTGACACGACATGTTTGTCAATTAACGACTCATTAATTAAAAAAAATACACACACACACACTCTGTTAATTTGTATCGTTTGTGTTAGGCTAATATGTAAAACAATGAAACTAATTTGCCAAAGTTTTCCTCCCCATGTTTGTGTGTGTACAGAAAGCAAAAATTCAAAGCTGAATTAATGAAGTACTTTTACACTCTGTTGTTCAGTGGCTGGTAGTAACACACACACACACACACACACACACACACACACACACACACACACACACACACACACACACACACACACACACACACACACACACCCACCCACCCACCTGTCTGCAAAGACTTCCTCAAAACATTCCCTGTCTCACTCAGGTTCACCTGTGTGTCAGAAATGCATAAAACATCATTTGGACTGTGTGACATCAGCATCAAGCATAGTTGTATGCATTAAATTCATGATGAATAGTCCAAACTTGACATGGGTAAATATATATATGTGGTGTATTATGCAGCATACTTGCCATTCATTCTATTTCTTGTAATGCAACAATAAATAACTTGAATGAAGTAGTCCAACCTGGTCATATGAATGATGCATTGTGGGCTAATTAATAGTCACACAGTAACATTCAATAGCGCACCTCTAATTGGCTCGGTGCTGGTTCCTGCTCCCTCCTCCTCCATCCTTTCTTGTTCAGAGCCACGTTCACCTGTTTTAGATTGTATAGAGTAAGTATTTAACAAATCGTTTTTATTGCGGGGCTGGCTATCAAACATTATATGCCTTATAGGCTATAATGTGAAAAAGAATTGATGAGTAGTCTAGAACAAAGTTATCAAATTTACATGTTTATTTTATCCATTTACAGAGATGGTGATGACAGAGGCGATGAGGAGGTGATGGGCAGGTATGGTGTCAAGGACAGAAATGTGGAAGGACAGATAATGGTGGATTTTGCTAAAAGGATGGAAATGGCTGTGGTGAATACATATTTCAAGAAGAGCGAGGAGCACAGGGCGACATATAAGAGTGGAGGAAAGTGCACAAAGGTGGACTATATCTTATGTAGAAGGCGTGATCTGAAAGGGATTGGAGACTGCAAGGTGGTGACAGGAGAACGTAGCTAGGCAGCATCGGGTGGTGGTATGTAGGATGACTTTGGAGACCAAGAACAGGTAGAGAGTGAACCCAGAGCCAAGGATCAAATGGTAGAAGTTGAAGAAGGAAGACTGTTGTGTGGAGTTCAGGGAGGAGTTAAGACAGGCACTGGGTGGTAGTGAAGCGTTACCAGATGGCTGGGCAACCACTGCAGAAATAGTGAGGGGGACAGCTAGGAAGGTACTTGGTGTGTCATTGGGACAGAGGATGGAAGACAAGGAGAGTTGATGGTGGAACGAGGAAGTACAGCAACGTATACAGAGGAAGGGGTTGGCAAAGAAAAGTGGGATAGGCAGAGAGATGAAGAAAGTAGACAGGAGTACATGGAGACGCGGCGTAAAGCGAAGAGAGAGGTGGCAAAGGCAAAGGAAAAGGCGTATGGTGAGTTGTATGACAGGTTAGACACTAAGGAAAGAGAAAAGAACTTGCATCGACTGGCTAGACAGAGGGACCAAGCTGGGAAAGCTGTGCAGCAGGTTAAGGGTGGTCAAGGATAGAGATGGAAATGTGTTGACAAGTGAGGAGAGTGTGTTGAGAAGGTGGAAGGAGTACTTTGAGGGGCTGAGGAATGACGAAAATTATAGAGAGAAGGTTGGATGATGTGGGGATAGTGAATCAGGAAGTGTGGTGCATTAGCAAGGAGGGAGTGGGGGCAGCTATGAAGAGGATGAAGAGTGGAAAGGCAGTTGGTCCAGATGACATACCTGTGGAGGCATGGAGATGTTTAGGAGAGATGGCAGTGGAGTTTTTAACTAGATTGTTGAACACAATCTAGTTAAAAACTAGTTAAAAACTAGTTAAAAACTGGCTAGGAGAAGAAGCATACTGATTTTCAAGAACAAGGGCGATGTGCAGAACTGTAGCAACTACAGAGGTATAAAGTTGATCAGCCACAGCATGAAGATATGGGAAAGAGTAATAGAAGCTAGATTAAGAGGAGGAGAGGTGATGATCAGCGAGCAGCAGTATGGTTTCATGCCACGAAAGAGCACCACAGATGTGATGTTTGTTTTGAGAATGTTGATGGAGAAGTATAGAGAAGGCCAGAAGGAGTTACATTGTGTCTTTGTGGATTTAGAGAAAGCATACGACAGGGTGCCGAGAGAGGAGGTATGGTATTGTATGAGGAAGTCGGGAGTTGACCCTTTAGTCGACTGGTTAACGTTGTCGCCCGTGGTGCGGGACATTGGGGTTCGCGGCCCGGCTGCGGTGGTTCCCGGGCTGCCCCCCGAATTCACTACAATGCGTATAATGCCGGAGTTGGAAAAAAAAAGACTGGCCCTCACAAGATCGGCCCACTGGGAAAATTCCTGAACGTCCCAATGACCAGTCCACGCCTGGTTCCAGATATTGGTTATCGGTCTCCTTGATTACTAATAATAGGTATCGTATTGATCCTGAAAAAAACCCCACATTGGTCGACCCCTTGTGCGTGTGTGTGTGTGTGTCTTCCCTGAGTGACGTAGTAGTCAGGTCTCCACTTGTCGAGATGGGGCTGATTATCCACCCAGAGCGGTGATTTAAATAGGTACGCGTCTCTGAAATAAAGGGCGCAGTAAACTCACAATAGGCTCGGTGCAAGAATGTCGCGCTGCGGAACTTCCGGGTGTCTGTTTGCATAAGAACTTCCGGTACAACCGGATGCTTACGTCCTACGGAATCGTTAGTTAGCCGCTAATTTATCCGTCTGAAATCTTAATCTCGTCCGAAAAATTCAGTGAATCGAACAGGGCAAAAAGGCGCTTTCAAGTATCAACGCCGTGAATCAGGCTCCGCTGAGCACTGTTGTGTGCCACAGTGTGCGAATTTGGCGCGCTATAATTCTCGTTTAAATTTCCATTCATTCCCCAGTAACTGCGAGGAAAGAGCTAAGTGGCTAGTGTAACCATGTTAAAATTAATGTTTTTATTTTATTTTGTTTGAGTATGAAATATCACCAAATCCTGTCTGTGTGCTGTTATTTGTGTTTACTACATTTTATTTTATGTCATTATTTACTTTTATGTATGTTTTACAACGACCGTCATATACGTGTACTGTCGCTTTAAGAGAGAGGTCTTGTGGGTACACGGAAGAGGGAACGCGGGAGAGGCCATTTTTTGTTTTGTGGGGAGAGTGTCAAGCAGCGACCGAGCCGAGCCACACGTGTTTCTTACCGTAGCACAGTTTTGCTGGTTGAGGAGAACGTAACCTTGAGTATCCCTGTAAGAAGATACTGCAAGCTGTGGGATAAAATACTTGTTTATCCTTTCTTACATCGGAGTCCCGTGGACGGTTTCTCCTTCTAACGCACACGAGTGAAGTACCCATATGTGCCGTTCTAGTCTAGACTGCTGAATAGGACAATACAAAGCTCAAATGACCGGCAGTGGAAACCAGTTATTTCGAAAATAAATGGCAAGGTGGGCCAAATAGAGTCCTGTTTGTCCCCCCTCCTTCCTTGATCATGATGATGATGATGAGAGACTGAGGGCCCCCCCCCCAACAACACCTGGGGCCCCACCCAACTAGAACACAACGCAGAGCTAACGATGAGAGTGACGGGCGTGCAGCAGGCTGACCAGCATAGAACACCATAGGACTGCCCCCGTTACACTAGCGAAGATTCGGAGAGATGCATTTACCGTCACCATGAGTACGAAAGTGTGTAGTGGGCATTTTGAACCGGGTGAATTCGCTGTGCCAGCTACAGGTGTTAAGGAGGCTCAGGAAAGGAGCTGTCCCCACACTCTTTGCGTGGAATGAGAACTCCAAACCCGCACCCAGGCTAGGTGTGTGGGAGCGCCGGGAGCGTCCTGCTGTCGCCCTTCTGCCAGCTCTGGACTCCTCTGATAATGAGATAGATGTCAGCAGCTGCCTGCAAGAGCAGGACTATTGCGTGGCTTCTAATCCTTCCGCTTTGGATGATGCCCTGGCCCAAAACGAGTCAACGAGGAAACAAATAGAAGTGCCCTAGAAACAAATAGAGACCGTCCAGCTACAGTCCAAATTCAGCCTGAGGCGATGCAGGTTCCGATGAGGACGTTTGGTTTTACACCAGGTATGTCTGATTTGAATCACTTCATTTAATCACCCCTGCCAAATTAACTCACCTGTTCAGTCTCTCCACCCCCCCACCATGCCTCTCTCACACACACCCACACGCAGTAGATTGTAATAAGTACTGGGCTATACTTTAACAACTGTACAGAAGGTACAGTGTGAAACTACCATGTCACGTAGCTCCAAATATACGTCTTAAACCCCCTTTCTTTTTTGCTCGTCTGAGCTACCGAGGAAGCACTCGCGGCGCGATGTGCGTCGTTGACCGTGATTTTAGGGAGGTCCTGCAAACAGCGAGTGTAAAACAAAGCCATCTCTTCTCGCAACAAACCACACTGGAAGTGCTTGTGCAAGTACTCGTACGTCGGAAGTCGAACGACGCCATCTTACGCACCCAGGCTATTGATGCATCCAGGGGACGAACCCTATTTCCCCCCCGATAATGCTAGGTTGAGGACCACTGGTTTACACTACCTGCAACAAGCTCGCCGCACAGACTTCATTTCACCAATCAAGGCTACAAACTCGGTGCTGGTAAATAACCTCACTTTGCCCCTGTCGCTGGTGTCGAGGATGACCGATGATGCGTTGCCGTCCAGGGGACGCACTGTGTTGAAACCATAGAGATAGACCAAACAACAGAGGACAGAATTACCACTGTCTTAGTCAAGTTTCATGTTGACTCAGTTCGTTTTCTTATCACATTTACTTGATAGTTGGTAGATGGTTTTGGTGACATTAGTTTGTTTGTTTATTTAGTTTATTATTATGTGTTTGTTTAGGCGGCACGGTGGCGCAGTGGTTAGCGCGGTAACCTCGCATCAAGAAGGTCCCGGGTTCGAGCCCCGGGGTAGTCCAACCTTGGGGGTCGTCCCGAGTTCTCCCCATGTCTGGGTGGGTTTCCTCCAGGGGTTCCAATTTCCTCCCATAGTACAAAGACCTGTAGGTCAGCCTCACTAAATTGTCCCGAGGTGTGCATGCGTGTGTGTGTGTGTGTGTGTGGGCCCTGTGATGGCCTGGCGGCCTGTCCAGGGTATCCTCCCGCCTGCTGCCCAATGACTGCTGGGATAGGCTCCCGCAACCCTGACCGCAGGATGATTGAATGGAATGGATGGAAATCAAAACAACACAGTAGTGTCTGTAGCACCATAGTAACCAGCCCCAAAATGAATTATCAAATAAAACAGAGTCGAGTTGTTTTGTTCACATGTGTTGTTACTCAACTCTCTGGTTTGATAATAAATAGCTTTTTTTGTGTGTCGCCACAGACAGTGTTTATTTGAATTTTGTAGCATGTCATGATGACATGACATTGTTTGGTGAAAACAGTTCTCAAATTTGGCATGTTGTTTGATTTTCAGATACATCTTCTGCACGAATGCAACCATAACGAGTTTAATGCCACAATATTCCTAAAAAAAAATATATATTTTTTTTATTGGGTACTTTATTGGGTACTCAAATGACCACCTGTGGGTGGAGTGGCGGTCTATTCCGTTGCCTACCAACGCTGGGATTGGTGGTTCGAATCCCCACATTACCTCTGGCTTGGTCGGGCATCCCTACAGACACAATTGACCTTCCGCAAAGTCCCGCCCCAGAACGGCGCTTGTCCAATCCCACCTTAGCAACGGTTTCTATGTGAGGGAGGTCCGTCAAGCTTTCAAACACACAGCAAAATGCTGAAACGGTGTGCCTATGGGATCTGCAAATCTGATACTAGATATGTGAAAAGTTTGGAGGGGGTGTCATTTTCTTCCCCTTCCCGAAACCCAGAACGCAAGAAGCGCAATGTGGGCAATAGATTTGGCAGTATAGCAGACCCCATGGCCAGCTTAATCCATCCAGAATCAACACAAATACCTGTCTGCTCCAAGCTAAGCTTGCTACTAGCTTGCTGCTAGCTGATAACGACTCCAAAGAGGATAAATATCTGAGTTTCATCAGCAGCCAGTCAGACCTGCTTGGTGTAGTCAGAAAGGCACGAACTGAGGTAGCCTCTTGGATGAGAGGCGAAACGTCTTCACGGATATACACCAAGTCCAGTTAGACTTGATTCAGTTCCTTTGGGTAACCATGACCTGGATGAATGAGAACATTCACAGACACCTTGCTACTAGCTATTATTGATAGCTAATACAGCTAACGTATTATTACTGTTACTTTTACCCACACAATGATTATTACCATTATTAACATATCAACGTATTACTGACTAACAAAATAACAGTATTAATGTATCTGATGAACGTAACCAGCTTAGTCTGTGTCCAAAGATACCTAGTTTAATGACAGCTAATGCTAGCTAGCCCATTAACATAACTTTGTTATGCTAGCCACAGGTTAGCCAGGTTCCACCTTTCATTTCAGAGCATAAAGACCCGCGGGGAGGGTGGGCTGGGATGGTCTCTGGCCAGTCTGACCTCTTCATATCCGGCCTATTTTAAACGTTTCTCCCCCTCTGTGAGCTCCAGGTGGGGACCAGTCATTCGGAAAAGTCATCCCGCCCACGGGGGCATCTCGTTTGCCTTATTTTGTTGAAAATACCGGTTCTGGTCCGAAGGTAAAAAAAAAAAGAAATTCATGGGGCGGTTCCCCCGGCCCCGGGGCATGTCCCTGGCCGCTCTGCGACCCCCGGGAGCCCATACATAACCCCCAAAAAAGCCTGGATAAAAGAACGCTATGGGGAACCTTGGCCAAAATCAACACTACAATATGGTGACGTTGACAATGGATTGTTAAAACTATGCCAATAATAGCTGAAATATGTAATTTACCCTACAGGGTAAGAGCACAATTGGTCCACAATGTGTTTCATAATTAGTTGATGGGGTTTCTCATTCTTTGATTGCGACCAGAAAGCTTTACGCTCCATTACAGTCGCCCCCGGCAGCCCGGAGTCCACGCAAGTCAGTTTTACTGTTAATATTCTGAACGTATCCCGCCACCGCATACTGTAACCCCTTCTGCCTTTCACGGGATGATCAATTGGCCGTGTCTGCGGGTGGGAAGCCGGATATGGGTTTGTGTCCTGGTCGCTGCACTAGCGCCTCCTCTGGTCGGCCGGGGCACCTGTTCGGGAGGGGGAATAGCGTGATCCTCCCACGCACTACATCCCCCTGGTGAAACTCCTCACTGTCAGGTGAAAAGAGGCGGCTGGCAAGTCCACATGTATGGGAGGAGGCATGTGGTAGTCTGCAGCCCTCCCGGGATCGGCAGAGGGGGCGGAGCAGCGACCGGGACGGCTCGGAAGAGTGGGGTAATTGGCCGGATACAACTGGGGGAGAAAAGGGGGGGGGTAAAAAAAAGAAACAAAACACTTGTGGGTCCCAGGGACTCACTACATTGAAAACCTATGTACATCCCTGCAAGAGGTAAAAGGTCACATTTAGCATACAGTTCTGTTTCCCACCCACTCTTCAGGACCTTTTGTTGAAGCGGAAACTGTTCTGTGTTTCACTTTTACTGTTCCTTCCCTGACACGGTGCGCAGCCTCCACCATTGCCAAACATTGGCATTTCTCAACACTTGGCACACTGCCCACGTGATTAAATGTCCAGAAATAAATGTTCCAAAATGTCACCGCTAATACAGTGTTTGACTCACATTTTCACAAGGCACGTTCTTCATTTCAGAGTGCAGTCACATTATACCCTCTGGCGTTTTGCAAAACAAAAAGGACAAAAACAGTGTGCGCCAACGCGTACATGAAAAGGAGGTCCTTGTGGGCACAGACCACATGCAGTCACGAAGGGTAAGCTGGTGCACAATGAATGAAATGTACAACTCGGCACGGCATGACGTGGAGGTGGAGAAGCATGGGTGCTTTGGAAGGATATTTACTGTTTGGGTGATATGCAATGGGGCTGCTCGATGAGCTTCAGCGGCTAAAGTTCAGGTTCATCTGATGCACCCGTTGCCGCCTCCCTGCTGCTGCCTTTCTCGGCGGCAGCGGCCAATTGGGTTGAAGGTCGCTTGTTGTTGCGAGTTGAGTTTCCAGCGATAAGGGTGGTTGTTAACTGGAAGGCGGTGGTAACTGGATCCCGTGTGTTCAGCACTGTTAGGCCCAAAATACACACGAGCTGTCCCCTTGGTTATTGTGTTTTGTATATTCTCCTGAGTGGGTGAGGAGTCAGGCCGCTGCGCTGTGGGACTGCTGGTATGAGGCTGAAGCCTCTGCCCTTTCAAAAAAAGAAGAAGGGGGGAGGCAGTGAGAGGAGAGCAAAGGACAAGCGCGCTGCCCCAAGTGGGACAAGTTGATAAAAATGCCAACAGACAGGAAAAGCCTCCACGTGAACGATGAGGAAACGACGGTGTGCGACAGAGAGAGGGAGCGTCCACCCAATCACAAAACTCCATCTCTTTCCTCTCTTCTACCCCCTCCCTTCCCCTCCGTCTCATTCTCTCTCTCTCTCTCACTCTTTTTCTCCATGCTCACATTGCTGTCGGGGAAGAGGGGAGACTGATAAGGACAGAGCCATGAACTCGGATGATGGTAATTGTTTTATTTTTTTTCTCCTCTGGCTTTGCAATAGATTGTCTATAGCATCAGTGTTGCTACAGGTGATAGCCCACTGCTAACCTACACACTCTCTCTCTCTCTCTGTGGCCTCTGCAGGAGTCATTATATGTCTGTGATGCCACTGGTGCTAGTTGTTGTGCATGATTTATTAATACCCAGTGTCATCCATTTTTAATGTATAGAGGCCTGGCGGTGTGCCTCTATGGTCCTAGTGACACTATGCTGATCACTTGATTGTTGTCGTCATATAGGAAGGGGTAACACTGAAACACAGTGTTACAATAAGAGTAGGCCTCATCCTAATTTAACCAGCTATGAAACAGACGTGTTTGCCGCTAAAGTTCTGTGCCTAGCTGATAAGATTGGTTGGCAAGTCAACAGCGATTTTGTAACTGTCACCATTTGTGTATTGACCTCTAACTTTCTCTCTGTCCAGTGATACACTTTGTTGTTTTGGTGTGGAGTTGTTCTCAGGGTTAAAGAATCGGTTAATAGCCTATGCCAAGTGATTCTGACAGCTTCACTCGCTTAAACCGGAGTTGAAGCCCGAGTAAGCTTTAGATGACGGATGGGGCAAGTTTGCCTAACTGTGCTCATTTACATATATTTTCAGAATACGATATGCCCCCTGCAGTCAGATAGGGATGTAATGTGCACAGGCTTCATTTTCATTAACAAGTTTTAGAGCAGCTTATGCTGATCCAGGGGCTCATAAAGTTCACACTCTGCTTATTTTGTCAGCAAAAGGCCTATTGGCTTGGCCCTGCTGAGAGAGTTATTACCCCCAATTCTAATTAAGCAATGTAATTTTAATTTTGGTCATGCGCCAGAACTGGGTGCCTACCATAGCCGGTCCTGAGAGATTGTGCTCTGATGTCTAGTCAGCTGAACCGGGCTCAACGTTCCCTGACGCATTACCGCTGCGATTCTGTGTCTGTATTTGTGATTATATTCTTTAAAAGTTT
Organism: Lampris incognitus; assembly: GCF_029633865.1. NCBI lineage: Eukaryota > Metazoa > Chordata > Actinopteri > Lampriformes > Lampridae > Lampris > Lampris incognitus. The sequence continues at coordinate 7,520,751 of NC_079219.1, read as the reverse complement.
TGTGGCGTCCTCTGGTCTTTCCAGGGCACTGAGGTAATAGCTCAAGTGACAAACCCTCAGTACCTAACATTTATTTCTTAACACTGGTGAGTGTTGTACAATTGGTACCTCTTGCATTTCCACACTCTGGTCTCAAGTGTTCTTTCTAAGCCGTGTTACGAAGTTATTCTTTTGTGTCTTTTTAATGCAATCATAAAAAAGATTTTGAGAGGATATTTCTCCCACTGTAATCAAAAATCAAGTTTGTAAGTAAGAACATATGAATTGACAATGAAAGTATCTGGATTGCCAGCAAATTATATGTTACAGTTTTGTTGGTTTTGGTCACAGACTTAAGAATTTTGCTTTTGAAGCAGGCCACTTTTTTTGTGTCACAAAAAGTTTGATTGCGAATTAGTCTTCCTTGGTATGATTTTTTTTTTTGATTTTGAGATACTTTATTGATCCCCGTAGGGAAATTACGCTCAGCATTTATCCCATCCTAGCTGTGTAGCTAGGAGCAGTGGGCAGCCGCCGTGCAGCGCCCGGGGACCAACTCCAGTTCATCTTGCCATGCCTCGGTCAGGGGCACAGACATGAGTATTACCCTTAACATACATGTCTTTTTTTATGGAGGGGGAAACCGGAGCACTCGGAGAAAACCCACTGCAGACACGGGTAGAACATGCAGACTCCACACAGAGGACGACCTGGGATGACCTCTGTGTGGAGTTGTGGGTCAAAACGTTCTTGCAAGTAAAAGTTTCAATTGCAAATCAGTCCTCCTTGGTTACAAGTCAAAAAGTTTTGCTTGCAAGTTGAACTGGACTTAATGGTCGGGATCTATGCTGATGGATGAGAAAAGAGTTTCTATTGGAGGTTTTGACGTTGATCCACAGCATTGCTACACCCACAATAGCTTGTTTGCATATGACGTCACGTCACTGCATTGCTGTGGCGGGAACTTCAAATGGGAGGGCAGGAAGTGATTTTCTACATAGGAAGTACTAACACAAACTCTCAAAATGCCTATGTTTTGCATCGTGTATGGTTGCTCAAATCGATCAAATCGAGAAACCACGAGGATCTTACATCAAGTACCAAAAGTTGTTGTTCATAAGGGGGGAAAATGCAAGAAATTGACTGAAAAACGCCGGGAAAAAATGGCTTGACAACCCTACGTCTGTGGTCAGGAGGAGCAGAGACAGATCAATAATGCTCGTGTGTGCAGTGACTACTGGCTGGACCGCAACAGTGGGGCCAGCCCTACACATGCGGGTGTCTGTGAGTGAGTCACTGAGTGAGTACCTGAGTGAGTATCTGAGTGAGTGATGGAGTTTCACCATTGGTTGGACAGCCAAGCTGGAGTTTCCCCATTGACCGCATGAAGTTTTCTATTACGTCATTGGCTGTTGACGGAACTGATGTCAACTCACCCGCTTTTAAAATGTAGTTGTGCAAAAAACAGCCGTTTATTAAATGTATTCGTGGTCCAGCCATACACAAGGTTTTAACCTAGTCTTGTTTAGATATTGACTATTATCCCAATCCCTATGCTTAACCCTACTCCTTCATAACCCTTGCCTTATAGCCTATACCTGATGTTGACCCTTGTGCTAGTCTTACCAAAAATCTCATTTTTGTCTTATCCTTGTTGCAACTGTGGTGAGCTTGTGTGCCTCTGAGTAGCATATAGTCTTAATCAAGCTCTTGGATGGTTGCAGAGGGTTAGTCTTAAAATTTGCTTAAGCTTAGAGGCAGTTATCCACCCAGCTCTTTGACGATACCAAATCCTGGATGCACCCTGGCTTCACGTTGCCTTCTCTGAAACCTGAACCTGAGAAGGCTTTAGCTCTTCTAACTGGGCATCCTGGCATAGCCCTCCAAGCTCTTATGGGGGATAGCTTTAGAATCTCTGGTATTCGATATTCAAGAAAAGTTTTGGGCAGCATGCAAGATTTGGGGACAAATTCTAATTCTCCCTAGCCGTCAGTGCAGAACTCTCTAGACAGTTTCTTCTTAAGGAATCAATCCAACAAAAAAAACTAGCATATGTTTCTGACCCTCTCTTCAATCTTGAACATTGAACTGGTTTCTCAACCTTAGGTTGTTCGGTTGCCCTCCCAGTAATGGCATTGTCCAGTTTTTGTTTTTGGATTTTGCTGAGGAGAACTCTATTGGCGCTACGAGAGTGGCAGGAATCTGAAAAATGTGAAAAGTATAAAGATTAATAACATACTGCCCTACTAAGGGAAATGACAGTAACTGACAATTTCTAACACACTTCTGTGGTCCATAACATGGAAAATTTAAGATATGACATTGCAGCTACAATTTGTGTTGTTCGTTTTGGTCTAAGAGAGTGGTTCCCAAACTTTTTCTGTAGGGTCCACCTTTTATAGATAAAAATATTTTCAAGTCCCCCCCCCCCACACACCTATATGTACTCATATAAACATACTTGCAGACACATCTTTTACTTGCAAACTCCTATAGAATTTATTTGAAACACTGGGGGCCTCATTCATCAATCGTTCAGACATACAAATTTGTTCTTACACACCCATGGAAATTTTTAGCCCTGAAGTTTGTCTCAGAGACCAATGTAAAATCAGAATCAGAATACTTTATTCATCCCCAAGGAGAAATCGGTTCTATTACAGACACTCATACTCTAATAACTAAAAACTAAGAAGATACAAGATAAGAAAATCGAAACAAGAAAAACAAAAACAAATAGAAATAAAAGATAAAATAAGAACTAGACAAGAATAAAATATATCAACAAGCATGGTGCACATAACACCCTATCTATACTGCACTACCGCAGCACAAAACAAGCATCACAAACAAAACCCGATAGGGCCAGTCCAATGACCATTACCTCCGAGTGTCTGACAGTCTGAGTCTGAGAGAGAAACTGGGTAGTCCCTGAATTTAGACACCAACTGGGTGACACTGATGTCTTTGCAAGCCTGGGTGGCATCTCTGGCATCTTTGCAAACTTGTGGCATCTCCTATTGAGTGATACTGAAATAGTTTTACAGATGTTGTTCAATATTGTTATGAAACATATCCTGTGAGGTTTTTTAATGATTGGACAAAGAATTTCTGAGTTATAGTCTGATTTGTGTTATGCCATGCTCATTTTTTGCATTTGTACTGCCTCCTAGTTGTTGATTTGAATGAAACTTTCAGGGTATTTTTCAGGTACTTGGACATATCTCGCAAGTTTTGTTATGATTGGCCCAACAGTTGTTGACTGTTCTTTTTACCCCAAGGCTCTATTTTCCACAATAAGCAAACTTCTCACACCCAGTGATAATTCCTCCAATTCCTTCACAGTTAACAAGTGCAACTCTTTCCTTTCATTTTTCCAAACTAAAGTTGACACCATCTGTAGACCCCGCTTTTACCACTCAGCCCCTGTCAAAGTTCTCCACTGTGTCCCCAATGGAGCTGTCCAACTTATTGGTAGGAATGAGAAACTCCACCTGTGTTCTGGATCCTATCCCATCTAATCTTGTTAAGGACTGTCTCCCAGCTGTCTCCTCACTCTTCACATTATCTCTTCCTTCAATTCTCCTTCAGTCCCCCATACACTTAAACTGGCTGCTGTCACCCCCACCCTCAAAAAACCTGGACTCAACCCTGATATCATGAGCAATTTCCAGCCTATCTCCAATCTCCCCGTTCTGTTAAAAAACTGGAACCCCAACTCAAAGCTCACCTCATTTCCAATGACCTGTTCGAACCATTTCAATCTTGTTTTCACTCATAGCACAGCACAGAAACAGCTCTCCTTAAAGTTATCAACGACCTCCTCCTTGAACTCACTGCAGCTTTTGACACCATCAACCACACCATTCTTCTCTCCCGCCTTGAATCATCCTTCGACATTACTGGTACTGCCCTCTCCTGGTTAAAGTCATATCTCACAAACAGACAGCAGTTTATCAGCGTCAACAGCTGCACCTCCTTCACCGCTGCTCTGTGCAAAGGCATCCCCCAAGGTTTGGTGCTTGGTCCTCCCCTGTTCATCCTTTACATGCTCCCTCTTGGTAACCTCATACATCGTCATGGTCTCTGCTTCCACTGTTATGCCGATGACATCCAGCTCTACATCTCCACTAAATCCATGACCACTACAACTTACTCCAGTCTGACCAACTGCCTCACTGAAAATAAATCATGAATGCAAGCCAACTTTCTCTAACTAAATTGCGATGAATCTGACATGGTCATAATCGGTCCTAAATCCCTAACCAAAACCACTCGCAACTTCTGCCTCACCTTCGATAACTCCACGCTGTCTTCCTCCCCACACATCTGCAACCTTGGAATCATTTTTGACAGCAACCTCTCCAATTTTCCAAATTGTGCCTCTCATCCACACCCTCTCCAGTACCACCCACCCACCCACCCTTAGCTCTAATACCAACACAGGCAATTTCAAATAAGCGCTTGGCCATTAGCCTTTTAGTGACACAGGTGGAGTCTGATAACCATTCCACATCCAGTGATTATAGACCCATCCAGACCATGCTCTGCTCTGATTTTATATACACAATGTAATTATAAAGCAAAAAAGGTCAAGTCAGTTATTTCAAAACACAGAAATGTTTTCTTTGAAATTACACTGTGACAGTTATATTCCCCAAAACATGGAGGAAAAAAATGCCCGCCAATTAATGAGTGATTAGAGACAAGTAAAATCAAACATTGAAGAAATTGCTGCAAGGCATTATATTATAAAATCAAATCAAATCATGAGTTAACAAATAAATGTACTCTTCAGCTATCAAATTCATTCTTGAGGGCTACATTAATCAAAATATTGGTCAAATTGTGTGCAGAAGTGAAATATATAGAGTATATGGCTGTTAACTGAAATTATGATAATAATGATATAAACACAGAGGCTTACCCACATGTAAAAGTTACTGTAATGTAACCATCTTTGCAGCTATAGCCTATGACTTGCTGTGATGTCCTGCTGACCAGTGTTAAGGTCCAAATGCAATTCGTCTGACTTTTCTTGCAGTGAAGTCTCTGATAATGTCCTTGAAGTGCAGTCTTTGAACCCGTTTTCTCTCAATGGAGAGGACGGCGAGTCCATTGAGCCTTTCCTGGCACATCATGGAGTGCAAATATTTTTTAATGAGTTTCATTTTGCTGAATGCGTGCTCACCTCCAGCCACAGTCACTGGTAATGTGAGGAAGATGCACAGGAGTATGCACATTTCTTTCATTTTCTTTTTCTCTCTGTGCCCTGGCTTTTTCTTTTTTGAGTTCCCTGATTTTTGGTGAGGCATTTTGACTGGTTTAGCAACTAGTCAGGCTGCAGTTCGCTTTACATTTGCGACACGTGTGTTCTGCGCAGCTGACTGGCCCATGTTTTGACCGTACTATTTTCACAACAACTGCAGGGAATGAGGTATCAGATGACCAGTTGAAATGTGTTTTCATGATGACAACAGATTTCTTTATCATTTAAATACATATATATATTGTATTGTCAGTTATATAAGTCAGTAAGTAAATTGTACTTAATCCCATTTAAGGGTCAACAATAGACAGGTTGCGCGAATTTGCGTTTGCAGTGGTCTCACCCAGTGCCGGTGTCGGGAGGTGGTGGCACGAATTCACATTTGCAGCAGCCTCACCCAGTACCATCCATGCAGTGTCTTTGTCCACGTCTGCGTTTAAGTTTTGTCTTCATTTGATGGCTGGGAGAGCTGGTGCTGGATCAGCTGGAAGAGCGGGGCAGGGTAAGCTAACTGCTAGCCCATGCAGACCGACAGTTCCAATAACGCCAAGGGCAGTCTGGCGACGGCCTCACCTGGCGTTGACAGTGGTGTTTTTGATGTCGTCGTGAGGAGTGCAGGGAGTTGTGTTGAGGGTGTCTGGCTGGGAGAGCTGGCGCTGGATCGGCTGGGAGAGCTTGCTCTGCTTCGTCCGGTGGGCCTGGTGACCACGGCCCCTGCCTGGAGCTGCGCCCGAGGAGGAAACACCGAGGGCAGTCTGACAGGACGTGGAGAGGGGCAGGCTAAGCTAACTGCTAACCCATGCAGACTGGTGGTTCCGACATTCATCCTGGTTGGCGTTCGTTCCCTTGGACAGTGATTTTTTGTTTAGTTTGGGTATATGTGTTAGGTTGGATATGTGTGTTCTTGTAGTTTTTGGGTGTGGTTTTGTCTTTGTGTTGTACTGCTGTGGGCCGGGGGAAACAGCAGTTCGTTCATTTCATGTACGCAAGTGCATAAAGTGAAATGACAAATAAAGTGTTCCTGATTCCCGATTCCTGTCACTTAGATGAGTGATGGGATCTTCGCATGGGCCCACTCTGGGCATTGGGCTGGGGTCATCTGTACCCTTTGACCCCACCTGACGGTGGGCCTGCCCATCACTCTCCTTCTCTGCAGCCGAAACCTTGATCCATGCCCTCACCACATCCAGAATTGACTACTGCATCAACCTTCTCTACGGCTCATTTCCAAAGTCCTAAACCAACTCCAGAACTGTGCTGCCTGCCTGCTCAACCACTCCCGCTCCCCTGACCACATCACCCCTGTCTTTCAGAACCTCCGCTGGTTCCCTGTCCCACAATTGATCCAATTCAAAGTCCTTCTCCTCACTCACAAAGCCCTCCATAACCAGGCCCCCTCCTACCTCACCGACCCTGCTCCACTACCGTACTCCTTGCTGCAGCCTTCGCTCCTCCAACACTAACCTCTTGCCTCCACCACACAGGACCAAGCACGGGACCTGGAGCGACAGAGAACCTTCTCCATAGCTGCCCCCTCCCTCTGGAAATCTCTCCCCAAACACATCAGAGACTGTACCTATCAGTCCACGTTCACATCACGAATCAAAACTGACCTCTTCAGAACTGCTTTTAATCTGTGATTAATGTTGCGTGTTTTTAGTGTGTAGCTTTAATGTTTATGTTAACATACACTCACTGGCCACTTTATTAGGTACACCTTGCTAGTACCGGGTTGGACCCCCTTTTGCCTTCAGAACTGCCTTAATCCTTCGTGGCATAGATTCAACAAGGTACTGGAAACATTCCTCAGAGAGTTTGGTCCATATTGACATGATAGCATCACGCAGTTGCTGCAGATTTGTCGGCTGCACATCCATGATGCGAATCTCCCGGTCCACCACATCCCAAAGGTGCTCTATTGGATTGAGATCTGGTGACTGTGGAGGCCATTTGAGTACAGTGAACTCATTGTCATGTTCAAGAAACCAGTCTGAGAGGATTCGAGCTTTATGACATGGCGCGTTATCCTGCTGGAAGTAGCCATCAGAAGATGGGAACACTGTGGTCATAAAGGGATGGACATGGTCAGCAACAATACTCAGGTAGGCTGTGGCGTTGACACGATGCTCAATTGGTACTAAGGGGCCCAAAGTGTGCCAAGAAAATATCCCCCACACCATTACACCACCACCAGCAGCCTGAACCGTTGATACAAGGCAGGATGGATCCATGCTTTCATGTTGTTGACGCCAAATTCTGACCCTACCATCCGAATGTCGCAGCAGAAATCGAGACTCATCAGACCAGGCAACGTTTTTCCAATCTTCTATTGTCCAATTTTGGTGAGCCTGTGCGAATTGTAGCCTCAGTTTCCTGTTCTTAGCTGACAGGAGTGGCACCCGGTGTGGTCTTCTGCTGCTGTGGCCCATCTGCCTCAAGGTTCGACGTGTTGTGCGTTCAGAGATGCTCTTCTGCATACCTCGGTTGTAATGAGTGGTTATTTGAGTTACTGTTGCCTTTCTGTCAGCTCGAACCAGTCTGGCCATTCTCCTCTGACCTCTGGCATCAACAAGGCATTTTCGCCCACAGAACTGCCGCTCACTGGATATTTTCTCTTTTTCGGACCATTCTCTGTAAACCCTAGAGATGGTTGTGTGGGAAAATCCCAGTAGATCAGCAGTTTCTGAAATACTTAGACCAGCCCGTCTGGCAACAACAACCATGCCACGTTCAAAGTCACTTAAATCACCTTTCTTCCCCATTCTGATGCTCGGTTGGAACTGCAGCAGATCGTCTTGACCATGTCTACATGCGTAAATGCATTGAGTTGCTGCCATGTGATTGGCTGATTAGAAATTTGCGTTAACGAGCAGTTGGACAGGTGTGCCTAATAAAGTGGCCGGTGAGTGTATGTAAAGCATATTTGAGTACTTTGAAAAGCGCTCTACAAATGAAATGTATTATTTTTTATTTTTTTTATATATATATTTCTTGGGCAGCAGTTGCATACAACTTCCAATCATTGGGGCAAAATCTCATGTCGCTACCATTTACCATCACATTGGAATTTACACAACCATTTCTAAAGAATGATAATAAGCACAAAAACAATAGGGGTTTAAGCCCTTTGGGCTTGAACCCTAAAAATAACTTAACATGTGTGACCACACAAAGGGGCATGGTTGTGCAGTCATGGGATGCTGCCTATGTGGGACAGCATTTGCTCTTCAAGGCAGTTAAGTCGATGTGAGTTTAGGCCTCAGGCCCACCACCCGCATCATTTTATTATACAGATGTATCTAGAACTTGGTATTTTGATGAAAAACTTAATTGTTGTCTTAAAAACCCCTTTCTTGTGGGGCATTGTTCTACGTAGCTCATTTGGCGGCGTCTTCACGGCTGGGCGACTGTTCCCGTGGTCGAACAATGCTGGCCCAAATGTTTCGGGACATTTGCATCTAGCTTGTCGGCATAACAAGCCAACACACACACGCGGCACGCACATGCGCACACGCACAGACACGTGTACATGTGCACACGCACATAAACACACACACACACCATACATACACAAAATGCCAACCTCTGGCCGCTAATTATATCTACAGGCTGTAATTCAGGCTGTGACAGAACCAACCGAAATAGACCTAGGAAAGGAATGGCAGAGAGGAGAGTGGGTAAGTCACATGAAAAGGAAATGGGGCTGGTGGAGGAGGGGGGATGACCAATTAAAATCCATGTCGTATTTCTGCCAAGTCACCGAGGAAGTTGCTCCTTGTTTTTGTGTCGAGGGCCGACATTCGAACATGAGTGAGGGGAGAGGAGAGAGAGCGCTGGGCGCGGAGGCGGCGCTGCCAGGCCCTGTAGCGAAGGAGAAGGTTGGCGACGGGATGACCAGACCACACCAGTGGTTCAGCAGACAGCAGTATCTGCTGTAGCAGACCCCCGGTCGACTGTTGTCGTTAGTTTTTCGACATTTAATCTGGCCCTATGGCAAGGTGAGGAGCTGGCTAGGGTGTCGGAAGTGAGACGAGTTAACTGCTCTCCAAAACTTTGCTGAAGGAAATCCGCCGTTTGTTTTGCCTTTGTTTGTTTGATGTTGGTTCTCTGAAAACGGGGAGAGGCTTCTTGTTTCAGAGAAAAGGTGACAGAAAAGCGGTCACTGAAAGGGAAATTAAATGAGAGGTGCGATATAAGAACGAAGAGAAGTCTAACGGCAGACCGCATTGTGTGTGTCCGTGTGTGTTTGTGTGGCAGTCTTCACCTGTTTGATAAGTATCAAAATTGTCATTGTGATTCCTCCCAGCAATGTGCGATTGCTTGCTTCCCCCATTCTGCTTCCCCATTCATGGAGAATAACAATAATGTGTGAATGGTGCTCCATTAGTTGTCTGGAGCCCCCCCCCCCCCAAAAGCAATGTTTGATTCATTGGAATACTTTTTTCCCTTTTTGGCACGTACCAACGTGAAAGTTGGGATAAAGGCGTCACTATACTGATGTAGGTCGGATCACCACCTAGCCTGGAGGTGGATTACATCAAGGATCAGCTCTGAGCCTTTTCTTGTTTGCAGTGGTGATACAGGGTGACGGATGAGATCAGGCAGGAGTCTCCGTGGACTATGATGTTCGCGGATGACATTGTGATCTGTAGCGAGAGTAGGTTGCAGGTGGAGGAGAGCCTGGAGAGGTGGAGGTATGCACTGGAGAGAAGAGGAATGAAAGTCAGTAGGAGCAAGACGGAACACATATGCGTGATTGAGAGGAAGAACACTGGAGTGGTGAGGATGCAAGGAGTAGAGGTGACGAAGGCATATGAGTTTAAATAATTGGGGTCAACTGTCCAAAGTAACGGGGAGTGCAGGAGAGAGGTGAAGAAGAGAGTGCAGGCAGGGTGGAGTGGGTGGAGAAGAGTGTCGGGAGTGATTTGCGACAGAAGGGTACCAGCAAGAGTTAAAGGGAAGGTTTACAAGATGGTAGTGAGACCGGCTATGTTATATGGTTTGGAGACAGTGGCACTGACGAAAAGACAGGAGGTGGAGCTGGAGGTGGCAGAGTTGAAGATGCTAAGATTTTCACTGGGAGTGACGAAGAAGGACAGGATTAGGAACGATTATATTAGAGGGAGACAAAGCAAGAGAGGCAGGATTGAGATGGTTTGGACATGTGTGGAGGAGAGATGCTGGGTATATTGGGAGAAGGATGCTGAATATGGAGCTGCCAGGGAAGAGGAAAAGAGGAAGGCCAAAGAGGAGGTTTATGGATGTGGTGAGGGAGGGCATGCAGCTGGCTGGTGTGACAAAGGAAGATGCAGAGGACAGGAAGGAGTTGAAACAGATGATCCACTTTGGCGACCCCTAATGGGAGCAGCCGAAAGTAGTAGTAGTAGATATACTGCGGATGCATGTCAACGTGCTGTGGACCTTTGGGTGGGTTATACCAACGCTATGACATTCACCTACCTGTCATTGCAGCCTTGGACCGTAGTGGAAGCAGCCACTCTTAAAAACACTTTGCTTTATTGGAGAAAGCTCTTGCAGGTAGGCGGTTGTCAGGGTGGCTACCGTGCGGTGGTGTGAAAGCCCCTTTACTTGTATCATGCTTCCTGCCTGCACATAGCTTCCCACACACATCCAGTGCACAGCAGCGCACAGCCACAGACATGCGCACACACTCACTCACAACCACACATACACTCTCACTTTTGCCATTAGGCTGTGGTCACACATGTGCAAATGCATGCCGAGGCGAAATTCATATCTTCTCATGCTTAATGTGGGCAGTGCAGGATGTGACGTGCATGGAAATCAGTTTGCTGGTTTTAGTCCATTTGAGTGGTTGCGGTTGTTGTTGGTCACACAATGAGTGGTTAATGCTTTTGTGATGGGGAAAAAGTACACCGAAGAACATTGGTATACAAGTCATATTTGTTAGCTAGCTTAGCCAAGTTGAGCTAACTAACAAATACCAAGAAATATGAATGATGTCATTAATACATTTTCCATTTATTTATGTTCAGTGCTGGTCTCCTGACTCACTGCCAGCCAGGCAGCATCTGTCTTGTGGGGCAGTTTGTAGTTTTCATGGGCAATGTCGTACAATACTGGCCTGGTTAGACACAGCATCAATCAAAATCTCCTCCAGCCTGGTTCACTAAGACAACCACAGCCAATTACGGCGAAGTGGGGTCAACCAAACACACTTCATTTCTGTTGTTTGAGGCATATTTGATTTGACAAAGGTTTTAAACGAGATGCCCTCCTGATGCAATCCTCCCCAGACAGCATCCGGATGTGGGCCACTTCAGGCAATGATGCAGCACTAATGGCCTTCTTCTGGCCCTGACAAAATGGATGTGAGCCTGAAGTGACCCACATGTATAATAGCAAATGTGGCCCAAATATGCCAAATCAAATGTGGGCCTTTTTTTCGCAAAGACATGGGGCTCTCAGCAACATGTAATCTGAATGAGACCCTGAAGTGGCCCGTGTGGTAAATGGTGAATATGGCCCAAATATCACAAAAGAAATTTGGGCCCCCTTTGGCAAATATGTGGCACATGCGACATTGCTATGGCTTGGTTCTGGCCCAGATCTGGCACACAGGTGTGGACCGCCCAAGTGCCATCATTCAATGCGGTATGTGGGCTGGATGAAAGTGTCGGGTGTGGGACGGGTCCGGGCCACAGCAATTTTGCTATCTGGGCCCCCATTTATCTGGGCTTGGAACCGGCACTAAGAATGCACTGGCTTTTGTATTCCCAGTGGCTAGGTTCACAAACTGCTGAACCCATCAACCTAAAAAAATGCTGTGCACATTTATGACTATATGATGACGAACCTCTCGTGGTTGCAATTAAAAAACGCCTCCGGCCAGCAGGCTAATCAATTTAACCCACCTCATCAATAAGGATGCTATTCACTTTAACCTCTCGCCCCCCTCTCCATGTTAGGGGGCTGTTACTGTCACTGCCTGTGCCTCACTACTTCTGCCCTGTAGGGGTATAAGAAAATATTGATACTCTTCAGTATCACAGCACTATCTTTAACAATGTTGTATACATTTTCAAAAAAACTATCGATTCTTACAATTACACACAAAGCGACATACCAGTAACATTGCTTCATTGCGTTATTCACATGTCTGACCACTAGGTGGCAGGTGTAGCGGTAGGCATTGCGAGAGCCACACTAGCTATGGCTCCGAATGCTCTTCATGTTATGCGTATTGAGGTGTTTTCGTAAAATGTTTGATGAAATATTGCAATATATTGCAGCGCTTATAGTATCATAATATATCACAGTATACCGAATCGTGATACAGATTGTATCACCAAATATTTTCTACTACGAAGCCCTGCTACTCGGTTTTGTGATTCCAGTGTCCTTTTGTCTCTCACTGTCACCCGATACGGTAAATACTAACCCGGGTCTCTGGTCTCAGTGCTGTGGAAACAGAAGTCTCAGGTGACTCGGCAGGGCAAGGCAAGCTACCCGGGACAGGAAGCCAGGAGGGACACACTACCGGGTGGTTGGTAGTTTGTCTACTGCGGAGATGGGTAGCATAGTTGATGCACACACACACACACACACACACGATTTCCTGAGCAATGCACGAAAGCAGTCCAGGGAGGATCAAGTGTGTGCATGTGTGTGTGCGTGTGCATGTGTGCGTGTCAGTTTGTTTGCCATTGTATGACTAATCTGTTTGTTCCCGGTGGTATGGAGCAAGGGCAACCCTCTTGCTTTCTCCTCCTCTCTTCTGCGCTAGGTCTGCCTGGATCTTGGTGGATTCTGTGCTACTTAGCCTCGGATTTACATCATTTAATTTCGGGGCTTGCTTAACACGTTTCAATCAATGAGCTTCCATGAGCTGGGCTGCAGAGAAGGGATTAGTTATTAGGAGTGCTGGAACATTATGTGGGATATAACCAATGAAAGCCCCGCTCGGTACAGTGTCGACATGCTGATTAGGACTCGAGCTGTGGTGCTGAATCGGTATCAGTCTGCTCCCTCTTACGCCAGCACTGATGGGGTTCTGGGTAATTGAAAAGCGAGCGATAAAGACTCTGTAGGAGAGAATTTGTGAAACTGGTTGCCTTTTTGAATTGACAACAAAGTTCACCTGCATTGGAAAGTTCTGGTTCAAGGCCCCTTATCGGGAAATGTTACCCCCCCCCCTAAAGCATTCTGGACCAAAACATTGGACTCCTATCTACTCCAGAGGTACTTTTCTACTGCACTTCTCTATAAGTGCCCCCCCCCTGTGCAGGGAACAAACAACAAAATTGCCTTCCTGCGTGGAAAAATTAAGGGTTATTTATATCATGACTCATTGTTAGGCAGGCACACAGTAAAGTACGTGCACACAAACTAATTTCTGTCTTTTCTGGCATCCAGTGATGGACACCAAGGCGGTGTTTGCAGCCTTATACAGCGTGTGCGAGGAAAACGCCACGTTCTTCTCAGGAGGGGCGAAGGGGACCCAGGGCGAGGCTGCTCGGCGGCTGGTGGACTCCATGACGCTGATCCAGGAGCACGCTCGCAGCCTGGAGCCCGTCATCACTGGCTTTGCCGCCATCTACCACCACTTTGACTTTGACCCTCACATACCCGCCAATGGCTACCGCTCACTGGTCAAGGTACAGCATTGTGTGTGTGTGTGTGTGTGTGTGTGTGTGTGTGTGTCTGGGTATATGTCTGTGTCGGTTCCTACCTTCCAGGCCACATTTGAGAATTACCAGCCCACATAGCTTATACTCTTATTGATATTCTCTTTGCATGGTGGGAAGCTGCTCGCCAGCTATTCTTTGCCTTGATTCCTCCCTTAGTCTCAAGGTCAGCCCATTTGTTTTACAAATTGATTTTATGTTGTAAATCTGTGTCGATAAATTTTCTCCATCTGCAGACCATCTGCCCCCACTGTACCCAATACGGGCCCTCTCCCACTGTTATTGATAAAACATCATGACCGACGCTGGCTGCGGCCCACTGCTATCGAGTGAATCCAGCGGACTAGCAAATGAATGCCTCTCTGTTTCCTCGCCCCTTGATTTCTACATATTTAATCCTTCTCGTCCCCGCTGTGCCGGTCTGACTAATGCCTAACAGCCCAGTGAAGCAGCAAGCTTTTCACATGCCTGCGTTCAGCCGGTCTACCACACGCCATGCTTTTTTTTTTTTTTTTTTCCTGCTCCAAGCTTACCTCACTAATCTCAATTACGGTTTGAATGGCATGACAAGTTGCTCGGCTATGTAATTAAGAAACTTAGGTTTTTTTTTTGTTTTTTGTTTTTTGCTTACTCTGGATTACAGTTGCTAACTTAAGGAGTTAGATGAATTTAGAATCGAATACCTCCGTTCTCGGCATGGTGGCGCGGTCGCCTCACAGCAAGAAGGTCCTGGGTTCGAGCCCCGGGGTAGTCCAACCTTGGGGGTCGTCCCGGGTCGTCCTCTGTGTGGCGTTTGCATGTTCTCCCCGTGTCTGCGTGGGTTTCCTCCGGGTGCTCCGGTTTCCTCCCACAGCCCAAACACATGTAGGTCAGGCGAATCAGCCGGACTAAATTGTCCCTAAATGTGAATGTGTGGGCCCTGTGATTGTCTGGTGGCCTGTCCAGGGTGTCTCCCCACCTGCCGCCCAATGACTGTTGGGGTAGGCTCCAGCATCCCCGTGGCCCTGAGAGCAGGATAAGCGGTTTGGATAATGGATGGATGGATGGATGGATGGATGGATATTCCTGAAAGATTACTCATCTTCTCTCAGTTGCACCTCATTTTTGTTAGTGTGTACACCTGCAAGTGCAGCACGGTCTTACTCAGAAAGTTATTGTACTTGTCCGGAAGAGAGAAACACTATTCCCATGAGCGCAAACATATATTTGTGGTCCTTTTTGGTGAGAACTTGGTGCTAAATAGATGTAAAGGTGGGTGCAGATAAAAGAGGTAACAAGAATGGGGAAATATATTTTTCATTTCACTGGGCATTTTTTACTCATTTTCCCGAGCGTCGCTCGACAAAACTCGACTTTCCCCCAAATTTCACCCCATGGCTTCTCCCCCCCCCCCCCCTTTGTCTTAGGTCGTGCGGTGCTGCGTTCTCCACATCATCCACAAGGGTCGCTATATCTCCGCCAACCGCCGCAGCATCTTTTTCCGGGCGGCGCACAACGCCGGGGAAATGGAGGCCTACTGCAGCGCCCTTTGCCAGCTGCGTGCCCTGCTGTACCTGGCCCAGCGTCTCCTCCATGACAACAGCCACGGCAACCTCTTCTTCCAGGAGGAGAGCGGCCTCAGCCAGACCTTCGTCCGCGAGTACTCCTCCATGCACAAGGGCTGCTTCTATGGCCGCTGCCTGGGCTTTCAGGTGGGTTTGTGCACGTGTAGGGGGGTTACTGGGTCATCACGGGGGAGGAAATGGTTGGGCCTCACAATAAAGTCAATATCGTCGCTTATCATCTTTCGATGGTATGGTAACCGGATGAAATTTGGGTATTGTCACGTCGTGATACAGAGTTTTATTGTTTGAATTACAGCGGCGGCACGGTGGCCCGGTGGTTAGCACTGTCGCCTCACAGTAAGAAGGTCCTGGGTTCGAACCCCAGGTCCTTTCTGCGTGGGTTTTCTCCGGGTACTCCGGTTTCCTCCCACCATCGAAAAGACATGCACGTCGGGGTTAATACTCCTGCCTGTGCCCTTGAGCAAGGCAGTGGAAAGAAGAACTGGAGTTGGTCCCCGGATGCTGCAGCTGCCCACTGCTCCTTTACAATGGGATGGGTTAAATGCAGAGAACACGTTTCATTGTAAGAATACAACGACAAAATAAAGTGACTTTCCAATTAATGACATCGAGAATCTATTCAAGAATCTAATGTTAATAAGATTCTGACGAAATGAGGTCTGACATATTTGAGGGGGTTAAGGTTTGATAATATACTATACTATATATTGCCAAACAGTTCAGTGTGAGGAACCTCAGCTGGATTCTTAAAGCGGCTTTGCAAATGTTCGTCTTTACAGTTTGCGCGCACAGCAGAGTCGAATTCCACGTGTGTGCAAACTTACGTGGCCAGTAAATCTGATCCTGATCCTGATTTACATACAGCACAAACACAAGTACACACATTTCACAACATAGCCGGTCTTCTTCTTTATGAACTACGGCTTGTAAACAAATGTCAGGGTTCCCGTGCCTCCTGGAAGTCCTGGAAATTTTTGGACTCATTTTCCAGTCGCGGAAAACACCTGGAAATATCGAAAACGTATAAAATGTCCTGGAAATAGTCACGAGATCCTGGAAAATTATAACACTGTACAGCCATAAAGCTTGTAATGTTATAAAGTTCATCTGAGATTACGTTCTCAAATGTTTTCCCTGAGCCCACAGCTGCGGCGCCACCTGTGTTTGGAAGGCAAAACAGGTAGTAAACACGCAGAACAAGGCTTTGATTAAGACGGTGTTTCTGCGGCATCGACACGTTTTGTGCGTCGGTAGCCTGTTGTTAGCATGTTCATGTTTTTACATGTACGACATCACTCTTAGCTGACCTGTGAGCAACAGCAAATATGCATATAAATCGTTGAATATGTCCTTGAAAAATCCTGGAAAATGATTTCCTTGAAAGAGTGGGAACCCTGGATGTGCTTCCACAATGAAGAAAAGAAGAAAAAAACTTGGTTGTCTTTGCGGTAGTTGGTGTAGAAGACGTTACCAAAATCCAAAAAGCTACCTGATGCTGCAGATGTATTGATATTGTGCTATTTTTGCAGATATCGTGACGTGTGCCAAATATATATATATATATAAAAGCACGTTCTTGTCATTGAGGAGGGGAGCGGGGAGGAAGAGAAGTTCTTGAATGTGAACAGGAGTTACTGCCTTGACCTCCGGGTTAGATGGTCGGAGAGGGAGATTGATGAATTGATTGACAGGTCTGTTTTTCCAGCTCCAGCCTCTGCTCTTCCAGCCGAGGGCTGGGGGAGGAAGAGCAGGTGGGGGTAGAGACTTGGCTTAGAGGTGGAGGGAGATGTCAGCTCAACGCCCGTCTAGAAAGCGGAGGGCTGAGATGTTTAGAAATCACATTACCATCCGCATCGGCTCCTTATGTCGAACACACATCATCTGATTTCTCCTCGGCTCCTCGGCTCCTCGCGCCTCACTTAATCGTGTGATATTTCTGTGTTTCGTTTTTCTGTGGTCGATTGAGCGGCTCGATAAGATGGAGGGCTTCTATAATCTTGCTCCCTGTTTTGTCTTGTTTTTTTTTTTGCTTTTCGAATGGGGAAAATAAAAATGTGCATCACATATTCGGGTAGCGTAGCGGTCTATTCCGTTGCCTACCAACACGGGGGATCGCCGGTTCGAATCCCCGTGTTGCTTCCGGCTGTAGTCTAGTTTCAGGGCGGCGCGGTGGCGCAGTGGTTAGCGCGGTCACCTCACAGCAAGAAGGTAGTGGGTTCGAGCCCCCGGGTAGTCCAACTTTGGGGGTCGTCCTCTTGTGTGGAGTTTGCATGTTCTCCCCGTGTCTGTGTGGGTTTCCTCCGGGTGCTCCGGTTTCCTCCCACAGTCCAAAGACATGTAGGTCAGGTGACTCGGCCGCACTAGATTGTCCCTAGGTATGAATGTGTGTGTGTGTGATGGCCTGGCGGCCTGTCCAGGGTGTCTCCCCGGCTGCCACCCAGTGACTGCTGGGATAGGCTCCAGCATCCCTGCGACCCTGAGAGCAGGATAAGCGGTTCGGGTAACGGATGGATGGATGGGTCAGATATTCAACTCTCTCTCTCTCTCTCTCTCTCTCTCTCTTTCTCTCCCCCGCAGTTTACTCCGGCCATCCGGCCCTTCCTGCAGACCATCGCCATCGGCCTGGTGGCCTTCGGAGAAAACTACAAACGGCACCAGTCTGGAATCGGTCAGTCTTCCCCTCCCCGCAGCAGCCCCCCGCCGTACCCGTCCCGATCCTCATTGTCATTCACAGATCATACTTGTTACTCGCGCCTCGTTACTTTGCCGCTCAGCCATTGGCTGTGTACCTTCTTTGATGTTGTGTGTTTGGATTGGAAATGCTCTTTGATCCCGCGGCGTCTCCGGGGCCAGCTGATGTACTTCATGTATATTTCAGAATGTTTTTGAACAGGCACGCAAATACGCCCGGAGACAGATGAAAACACGGCATCGCATTAACACGCACGCTCGCATGGCATCGCATTAACGCTCACGCTCGCACATCGAAACCCCGTAAATATTGAACGGCTCGAAAACACACAGAGTGCAAAGTGTGAAGTTTTAAACTACAGAACCGTCCAACTCTCTGTCTCTTGTGCTCTCTGCTGCGCCACAGTGGAGCCAGGAAGTATTGCGCCCTATGGTGAGTGTCCGCCCCACCCCACCCCCCCCCGCCCCCCGTAGTCCTCAGTAGTGATTTGCGAGGCGCTTATGAATGGGTGAAGAAGCCGGATTAAGAGCGTAGCCCCTGTCGTACTAGATAGTTCCCCACATGTCACCGCTGGCTATTTTTAGCGATCCCATGACTGCATTGGAACTCTCTGGAGTGCTGAGCCCGTGGGGGGGTCAAAGGCTGTGTTCGTGTTGATTGGAAACGCAAACCTGGGCGTCCGGGTGGCGTAGCGGTCTATTCCGTTGCCTACCAACATGGGGACCGCCGGTTCGAATCCCTGTGTTACCTCCGGCTCGGTCGGGCGTCCTTACAGACACAATCGGCCGTGTCTGTGAGTGGGAAGCCGGATGTGGGTGTGTGTCCTGGTCGCTGCACTAGCGCCTCCTCTGGTCGGTCGAGGGGAGGGGGAACTGGGGGGGAATAGCGTGATCCTCCCACGCGCTACGTCCCCCTGGCAAAACTCCTCACTGTCAGGTGAAAGGAAGCGGCCGGTGACTCCACATGTATGGGAGGAGGCATGCGGTAGTCTGCAGGGGGGGGGGGGGGAGCAGTGACCGGGACGGCTCGGGAGAGTGGGTAATTGGCCGGATACAACTGGGGAGAAAAGGGGGAGGAGGGGGAGCGCAAACCTTGTCCTTCCCTCTCTGGCTTCCTTTGGCCTACGGCATAGACCTTTCACAAGAGTTGTTAGGAGGCAGAACAGTATTGGAGCGCAGCCTCTCCCCCACCGCAAGTACAAGCTTTTCTTTGGTCACAGCACTTAACATGAAAAATGGCCTTTCAAAAATAAGAAATAAAAGAATTAATGCGAGGTGTTTTTTGCTGGTTATAAGTGGGGGGAAAAAAACCCTGCCGAAGGAACTGGTGGAAACACACTTGTTAACAACAAGCCCTTATAGCTCGAGGAAATGTCGCTTGTTTGGGTGACTGTGTCTTATATTAAGTGTAATGAGATGTTTTATCTTAATATAAGACACAGTCGCCCAGCAAGCGACATTTCCTCGAGCTATAAGGGCTTGTTGTTAACAAGTGTGTTTCCACCAGCTCCATTGGCAAAGATTGTAACTTTTATTATTTTGATATTTACCACCCATTGCACTCCATGTGGCAGCGCAGTGGTTAGCGCGGTCACCTCACAGCAAGACGGTCCTGGGTTCGAGCGCCGGGGTAGTCCAACCTTGGAGGTCGTCCCGGGTCGTCCTCTGTGTGGAGTTTGCATGTTCTCTCCGTGTCTGCGTGGGTTTCGTCCGGGGGCTCCGGTTTCCAAAAGACATGTAGGTCCGGTGAATCGGCCGTACTGAATTGTCCCTAGAAGTGAATGTGTGTGTGTGTGTGTATGTGGGCCCTGTGATGGCCTGGCAGCCTGTCCAGGGTGTCTCCCCGCCTGCCGCCCAATGACTGCTGCGATAGGCTCCAGCATCCCCGCGACCCTGACAGCAGGGTAAGCGGTTCGGATGATGGATGGATGGAAACTCGGTCTTGTGGAAGCTGGAAATTAGCTGATGGATTTTTCAGGTGATCTTCGGTGGTGTGATGAAAGAAAAGCTTCAGTCAGGGCCATCTCGCGGGTGTGATGAGAACCTCTCTGTCTTAGCCACACTTCTGATGCTACACAAAAAAGGGCTGCCATGTTTTAGTGACCCTGTTTTTCACTGCTCATGTTTTCACTGCTCATGGCCAATCTCTCTCGC
Organism: Lampris incognitus; assembly: GCF_029633865.1. Lineage (NCBI taxonomy): Eukaryota > Metazoa > Chordata > Actinopteri > Lampriformes > Lampridae > Lampris > Lampris incognitus. The sequence goes on along the minus strand of NC_079219.1, from coordinate 7,500,424 downwards.
TCTCTCTCTCTCTCTCGCTCTCTCTCTCTCTTCTCTAACATTTCTCCCTCCCTCCGTTGCCGTCTCAGTGAGTTAATTTGTTCTGATGATATGTTGTCTCATGTGCTCCGAGCACCCGGTCACTCACTCCGACTCTCTCTCCTCCCTCTACTCCTCTCTGTCCTTCCGTTCTATTTGTCAATTCACTATCCTCCTCTCCCGTTTTACCTTGAACCTCCCCACCTCTCAACCTCTTTCTGTTTCTCCCCACTTTTCGTTGGCTCTCTCCATCTGTTCTACAACTCCTGCCTCTTTATTTATTATTTTATATCCCACAATCCATTGCTCCTCCCCACCCGGCCCCTTGTCTCGCCTGTCTGTCTCTCTGTCTGTGTGTGTGTGTGTATGTATGTGTGTGTGTTTGTCTCTCGCTCTCTCTCTCTCCCTCTCTCTCTCTCTCTCTCTCTCTCCCCCCCAGGCATAGCAGCCAGCTCTCTTTTTACCTCAGGAAAGTACGCCATTGATCCAGAGTTGAGGGGGGCAGAATTTGAACGCATCACCCAGAACTTGGACGTCCACTTCTGGAAGACCTTCTGGAACATCACAGAAACTGAGGTTCTATCAGTGAGTGGAGTTTGAAAACATATATATATATATATATATATATATATATATATATATCACACACAAGAGTTATAAGATATAGATCTCATAACTAATAGAACGTTCACCACCCCACATCATTTTAACTCGCACCTAAAATACATGGCTATTCTCTTCAAGCTGGTTCTTACCACTGTGTGTTTTGGCCCGCAGGCGGGTGGTAGTGATCGAGTGGAATTCACTTTACGCAGTGGGGCTCATGATTTATTCATCCTGCTCTTCGTACCTTTGACCTTGTTCTCATGAAACCTCTTTCTTTCCCTCTCTCTGTCTCCGTCTGTACATTTGTCCATCTCTTTCTTTCTTCCTGTCCGTCTCTGCCTCACCTCTGATGCCCTTACCCCCCCCCCGCCCCTCTGGGGGGGATATCGTCCTTCTCACTTTCAGAGTCTGGCCAGTATGACATCCACTACGGTCAAGGTGAACCGTGCCCTCTCTGTGCCCCCTGTGCCCTTTGACCTCCCTTTAGCGGTCAACCCCAAAGCCTCGGTAACCATAGCTCCGCCGTCGGCTCACCTTGGACCCGCCCCCGTCCAGCTGAGGCTCATCTCCTACGACCTACGCGAAGGGCAGGTAATTCAGAAAAGACAAATCTGTTTTCCAGTCGCCTTGCGGGATTCAACACATATGGATTAAATGAGGCTGCACTTTTATTTATTTTTGATGAAGGTTCTTTTATTTGATGCCAGGAGTCACACCAGCTCCTTTTATTTTGGTGTCTGTCCTTGTGTAAGTTTTTGGATTTTTTTTTTATTCGGTTGGCAATTAACAACCCATCTCACATAGTAGTTGTATAGATTCTGTCATTATAGACAATTCTTTGCTTGATTAATGAATTGTCTAACAGCGGTCCCTGGCCCACCGCCTGTCTGTGCTTTGACTGACGGCGTTTAGCAGCCTATCAATAGTGTTTCTCTCTCTAGCTGTTAGAGTAAGTGACAGCTTCTCCTCATCCTCCCTGATTTAATCCCCTCCTGCCCGCTTGCTCACTTTGTCACTTTCCTCCTCTCTTTCTCAGTCTCTCTATCTCTATCTCTATCTCTCTCTCTGTCTCTCTCTCTCTCTCCCTCTCTCTTTCTCTCTGTCTCGCTCTCTCTCTCTCGCTCCTTCCTCAGGTAGATATCACTCTCACTTTTTCTACTCTGCCTCCCTCTAATACTCTGGGGAGGCTTACCTCCAACCCTCTATCCCAGTCCCCCCCTCCCTCGCTTTTATCCTCCCAATCCCCCCCCCCCCCGCTCTTCTGCAGCCTGGCACCTCACCAGATATGCTATCAGCAACCACTTCGAGCCATTGATCCCGTTCCAACAAAACAACGCTGTCCTTTTAATGTTGCGAAATACAAGCTTGCATCAGTGGCACCCCCACCCACCTTCCTTCCCGCCACCCTCTCCCATCCCGTCGCCTTGTTTCTGCTAATGAATGGGGAATTAGCATGTGTTTATGCTCGCGCGACCAGGGCTGGCAGCGAGCTGCTGCACAACAGCTCTAACTAATCCCTCTCTCAAAGGAGCCTTTTTGCCAACACCAACAATCGCACCGTTCCAATTATGAAAACAAGACCTTGTCTGAGATGTGTGTAGTACGTGGATGGTCACCAGAGTGGAAGCAAATATTGCAGCTTGTTGTGATGGGAACTTTCAAACGTTTTAAGCTTTAAAGACGTGTGGTTGTTTTTCTCCCTCTTGTAACTCTGCTCCTTTCTTTTTTTTTTTCCCTTCCATGGTCTCTGTGCTCTCTCTCTCTCTCCATCTCTCTCTCTCTCTCTCTCTCTCTCTCTCTCTCTCTCTCTCTCTCTCTCTCTCTCTCTCTCTCTCTCTCTCTCTCTCTCTCTCTCCATCTCTCTCTCTCTCCCTCTCTCAGGACAGCGAGGCTCTTCTGTCTCTCTCCCGGTACGAGGGGGGTGCCATTTCTCTGTCACTGGGGCTGAAGACCAAGCGCGTCCCTCCATCTCCCTGCCTCCTGGTCCACCTCCATGGGGGTGGCTTCGTGGCGCAGACCTCCAAGTCCCATGAGGTGCGTGACGTGACTCTCACCCGCATGCGGTTCGGTCCTTCGGTGTAGTCCCTCCAGTGACCTTTGCTTTAGTCTGGCTGCGATGTGAGGTTATGTGAAGGGCTTGTACTTCTTCACATCCGCCAAATCAAAACTTCCTCCAAGTCCCTCCTTTATTAGTGAGTGAATATCTTGTTAAGATGTTCTCCACGACTACAACTTCAGTGTCACGTCAACACTAAGCTGACTGCAACTAACCTACTTGGGGCAGGTGTCATTGTGCGTGTTGATGATATCTTTAGGATGATTAAAGTGTGGTATTTGGGTTCCGTGGTGGTGTAGCGGTCTAAGCATCGGCTTTGTGTCGATGCAGTTGCCCACTGGGGACCGGGGGTTCGCGGCCCGGTCTCGTCAGATCTGACTATGGCCGGACTCGATGAAGCAGCAATAATCGGCAACGCTGTCTTCAGGAGGGGGGCGGAGTCGGCTTGTGTTCGTTACATGAATGCGTCTCTGTGTGTGGGGAAAAGCAGTGGTTCAGCCTGGAGTCGCCTTGTCACGGAAGTGGCGAGGCGTCTCCTTTGAGAGTGCCGGCCGGAGTGATGCAGTTGGCGAACGCGTGCAGTACGAGGGTGGGAGTTTGAACTAAAATAGGGATCGATTGGCCGCTAAATTGGGAGAAAAAGGGAAAAATCAGAAATAAGTTCATAAAATAAAAAGTGGCATTTTACAAGGTTTAATGCGTAGGAGGCACTAGTTTAGTGTAGTTATGGTCTGATGTGGGTTTGGGGAATTCGATTTCACAACAGCGTTGTATTGTGATATCCAATTTTGTTGTCTGAATTAATGATACGAATCTACAAAACTAACTTTGCTCACAAAATGAGGTCTGAGATATTTTAGGGAGGGCATCCGGGTGGCGTAACAGTTGTTGCCTACCAACACCGAGATTGCCGGCTCAAATCCCCGTGTTAACTCCGACTTGGTCGGGCGTCCTACAGACACAATTGGCCGTGTGGGTGTGTGTCCTGGTCGCTGAACTAGCACCTCCTCTGGTCGGTTGGGGCGCCTATTTGGAGGGGAGGGGGAATGGGGGAGGGGGGTAGTGTGATCCTCCCGTGTGCTACGTCCCCCTGTTGAAACTCCTCACTGTCAGGTGAAAAGAAGCGGCTGGCGACTCCACATGTATCGGAGAAGGCATGTGGAAGTCAGCAGCCCTCCCCGGATTAATCTTGTTAAATTCCTATGATTATTGTTTTTCTGTTATTTTTCCCCTCTTTTTCTCCCAACTTGTACTTGGCCAATTACCCCACTCTTCCAAGCCGTCCCGGTCGCTGCTCCACCCCCTCTGTCTATCCGGGGAGGGCTGCAGACTACCACATGCCTCCTCCCATACATGTGGAGTCACCAGCCGCTTCTTTTCACCTGACAGTGAGGAGTTTTGCCAGGGGAACATAGCACGTGGGAGGATCATGCTATTCCTCCCAGTTCTCTCCCCCCGCCCCCGAACTGGCGCCCCAACTGACCAGAGGAGGCGCTAGTGCAGCGACCAGGACACGTACCCACATCCGGCTTCCTACCCACTGACACGGCCAATTGACCTTTCGCAAAGTCCCGCCCCCCCCCTTAGTTACTGTTGCTATGCCCGTCAAGCATTTCAGAACTATCCAGGAAGTAGCCGGAAAAACACCAAAACATGAAGGAAGAAATCAGCACACTGTGTGGGTAAAGTAACAGTAGTAATACGTTAGCTGTATTAGCTATCAATACTAGCTAGTAGCAAGCTTAGCTTGGAGCAGACAGGTATTTCTGTTGATTCTGGATGGATCAAGCTGGCCATGGGGTCTGCTATACTGCCAAATCTATTGCCGACATGGCGCTTCTTGCGTTCTGGGTTTCGGGAAGGGAAAGAAAATGACACCCCCTCCAAACTTTTCAAATATCTAGTATCCGATTTGCAGATCCCATAGGCACACCGTTTCAGCATTTTGCTGTGTGTTCGAAAGCTTGACGGACCGTTGCTAAGGTAGGATTGGACAAGCACCGTTCTGGGGCGGTACTTTGCGAAAGGTCAATTGTGTCTGTAGGGATGCCCGACCATGCCAGAGGTAATGTGGGGATTCGTACCGCCGATCCCCGTGTTGGTAGGCAACGGATTAGACCGCTACGTGACCCGGATGCACATGATTATTGTAATGATATTTTCCATATTGCCAAGCACTCTCTAGCATTACCTATTGCATCTTGCATCACAGCTGCTGTGTGTTGCTCTCAGTGGGGTTAGTGTAGGATGTCAGGGTAATACAGATGATTTTGGCAGCACTGGTTGCTGGGTTGCAGCGTCAATCATCATTTTGCAAATGGCCAGTTGATTTCCATTTCGCAGGACATGGCAAATCAATATCCAGTAGTAATTCAACCCGGATCTGCACCTTAGACTTTGTAAAACCTGTTGGCATTGAACATTTGTTTGGTCACCATCCAGAAAGCTGACAAAAAAAAAGAGGAAGAGACCATTAAAATTCAGGAGGTGGCGCTGCGGCTTGCTCATTAGCTCGGGGTTGCTTTTGCGATCTGTGTTTAAAATCTACCAGCGGAACACCTCACTGCTGGGCTTTGGAAGCCCGGCTCAGCTTTGCCTTTTTTCGGGATTCAAACTAGTGATATCGGACCGGTCGGCCCGGTGTAATCCCAACGCTCATCTCTTCAATCCGTCAACTCCTGACCGTGTTTTCTCAAGATAATTGAAATTGAACCCGGCTAATTAAAGCGCCGGGGAGGCAGACACTTGTTGTCAATGGAGGAGGAGAGGGGTTACCAGACTGAGTCTCCCAATCAGTCAATAGCGGGGCTCGTAATGAACCGTTAAGCTAATTACTCCTTAATTAATCCCCTGCAAACCTGATAGCGAGACCCTGGCCCTCCCTCCATCCCCTCTACAAGTACCGGTGAGCTGGAAGCAAGACTTGCTTCAGGTTTTTTTTCTTCTTTTAATCTTCATGTTGCCCACTTCAAACTTATTTCTCTTCTTCATTGGGCGGCACGGTGGTGCAGTGATCAGCGCTGTCGCCTCACAGCAAGAAGGTCTTGGGTTCGAACCCCGGGGTTGTCCAACCTTGGGGGTCATCCCAGGTCGTCCTCTGTGTGGAGTTTGCATGTTCTCCCCGTGTCTGTGGTGGGTTTTCTCCGGGTGCTCCGGTTTCCCCCACCATCAAAAAGACATACATGTTGGGGTCAATACCCCTGTCTGTGCCCCTGAACGAGCCATGGCAAGATGAACTGGAGTCGGTCCCCGGCTGCTCACTGCCCCTAGCTACACAGCTAGGATGGGTTAAATGCAGAGGAAGAATTGCCCCACAGGGATTAATAAAGTAATTAAGTTAAGTTAAATTAATAGATGAGAAGGGTTTTTCGTTCTCCAGGTTGTAATTTCTGCATCTTTAAGATTGGAACAAGGTTCACGTAAGCTCTTGCCTCGTTCTTTAAAAATACAGGGTGTAGGGCGTCCGGGTACCGTGGCGGTCTATTCTGTTGCCTACCAACACGGGGATCACTGGTTCGAGTCCCCGTGCTACCTCCGGCTTGGTCGGGCATCCCTACAGACACTATTGGCCGTGTCTGCGGGTGAGAAGCTGGATGTGGGTATGTGTCCTGGTCACTGCACTAGCGCCTCCTCTGGTTAGTCGGGGCACCTGTTCAGGGGGGGAGGGGTAACTCGGGGGGGGGAATAGCGTGATCCTTCCACGTGCTACGTCCCTCGGGTGAAACTCCTCGCTGTCAGGTGAAAAGAAGCGGCTGGCGACTCCACATGTATCGGAAGGAGCCATGTGGTAGTCTGCAGCCCTCCCCGGATCGGCGGAGGGGGGCGGAGCAGAGACCGAGACGGCTCGGGAGAGCGGGGTGATTGGCCAGGTACAATAGGGGAGAAAAGGGGAGGGGTTTGAAATACAGGGTGTATTTTGCCCCCTGTTTTCTGTTATGGTTGTTGTTGCTCCATGTAGCACTTGGTAATGAGTGTATAAGTGGATTTAATGTTGTCTAAGTCAGTGGTTCTCAACCGGGGGTCCGCGGACCCCTAGTGGTCCGTGGTGTAATTGCAAGGGGTCCGTGAAAATAAAATATCTTTAAAAAAAAGATCCTATGACATTTATAGAAATAGGATTATTTTACTCAAATGTGACTGAGACCTTTATCTACCTAAACGATAAAGGGTAACGGGACTTTTTTCTCTAATTACATCTGTTTCACAAGTGTAATTTATTGTATTTTAATAAGAGATCTCGCTCCCGTTTGCACTGTTAAAAGTTACTGCATAAAAATGCTGTTGTTACATATATCTGAAAGTTACTGAATACATATTCTGTTTAGTTACATATATCTGAAAGTTACTGAATACATATTCTGTTTAATTACATATATCTGAAAGTTACTGAATACATATTCTGTTTAGTTACATATATCTGAAAGTTACTGAATACATATTCTGTTTTGTTACATATATCTGAAAGTTACTGAATACATATTCTGTGTTGTTACATATATCTGAAAGTTACTGCATAAGAATTCTGTTTTGTTACATATATCTGAAAGTTACTGCATAAGAATTCTGTTTTGTTAACTATATCTAAGTTACAACTGAAAGCTCTTATTTTTGTCCCAAAGAGTGAATAAATGCTATAATGCAATTTAAAATGCAGTTTCTACTGTTTCTATCAAATTGCAACCCCCCCTCCCCCGAGATCAGGTGGAGGGGTCCTCAGGGTAGATCAAAAATACGCAGGGGGGGGGTCCAGGACCCCAAAAAGGTTGAGAACCACTGGTCTAAGTGACAGTACAGGAAACAGTAGCTCCGCCCTCTGCTCGGTCCACCTACATGGGGCTGATTGAGTATTTATTTATTCATTTATCCATTTAGTCATTTATTTTTTATTCATTCATTCCAATACCGCCGCAATTTGGCATGTCCAAATCCCGGTTCTCAGAAGGTCCCCTTATGCACGACCCGGGCAGCGGTTGGACTTCAACGCGCGTCCTCGTGGATGCACGTGAAGCCAGCCGACTGCTTTTTTTTCCAACCGCCATGTAAAGGTTTTCACCAGGGGGGGGGAAACGTAACGGTTGGCCAACGCTCACGCTGTTTCCTCCTAGCTCCCCCACCCCGCCCCACCCCCAGCATCCCACCGCCTGCAGGAGTCACTAATTGCAACGGCGGGCTACATTGCCAACGACACCGGGGTTCCACGCCATTAACCTCAGCGTTCGGACACTAGCGTTCACGTCCGCCGTGTCGCGCGAGCATCCCGGATGGTTAGTTTCACTTCCCTCCTTCATACATCACCGTGGTCACCCTCCCCCCCCCCGTCCGCCCCCCCCCCCGGCTTCTGCCAGGTCGGAATGCAACATCGGGCTACTGGAAGCCACCGCGAGAGGAGGCTGTGTGAAATCGCCAGGGACACGGGCTGCCTTCGTCTGCAGCCGCGTAGCAACCAGGAGATGAGAGCGCGCGATCCGAGCAGGCGTTCAACAGCCCCGCCATGTTGAATTAGCGGGAGAGCGGCGCAGCCCCGCAGAGGAAGATTACCCCCGGGCGCAAATGCGAGACTTGTCCGACTAACCCCACCGCCGTTGCTCTTTGCTGTCCCTCCTCGCCTTCCGCAGTAGTTCCCCCGAAATCCCTCGGATTTTTCCGCATTTTTCTTGGTGTCCCTTTTTCAGCTCTCTCTCTCGGTCTTGCTTTTGTGCAGACCACTTCACCGCTTGTCCCTTTTCGTTTCACTGAACACCTCCCTGGTCCCTTAATCCCCGGGACCAACGGGGAGACAGAAAGTTTCTCTCAGGCCAGAAGTCTGCCGTGTTTCCCCTGCTCTCCCTCACACTATTCCTCCACTTTTTTAGGGGGGGGGGGATTTTTTTTTTTTTACCCCTTTTTCCCCCCAGTTGTACTTGGCCAATTACCCCATTCTTCTGAGCTGTCCCAGTCGCTGCTCCACCCCCCTCTGCCGATCCGGGGAGGGCTGCAGACTACCACATGCCTCCAGTACACATGGAGTCGCCAGCTGCTTCTTTTCACCTGACAGTGAGGAGTTTCCCCAGGGGGACGTAGCATGTGGGAAGATCACGCTATTCCCGCTCTCCCCTGAATAGGTGCCCCGACCGACCAGAGGAGGCGCTAGTGCGGCGACCAGGACACACACCCACATCCGGCTTCCCACCCGCAGACATGGCCAATTGTGTCCGTAGGTGACACCCGACCAAGCCGGAGGTAACACGGGGGCTCGAACCACCGATCCCCGTGTTGGTAGGCAACGGAATAGACCGCCATGCTACCCGGATGCCCCCAGTCCTCCGCCTTTTCCCTCCGCCCTTCCACCCTTTCCTCCTTACGGCCAGTGAGGAGTGCTTGTGGAGAGATGGATAGTCAGGCTTTAGCGGTAGGAGCTCATGGAGTTCCTCCACTCAGTGCCCCATTGATCCTGAGATCACTGTAATGGATGGGCTGGGACATGCACACTAGGCAGCATAGGTACACACACACACACACACACACACACACACACACACACACACACACACACACACACACACACACACATACACACACACACACACACACACACACACACACACACACATTCATCCGTGCAGTCCATCAATCTAGGGATGAGATATGGGAGTGTGTGTTTGGGTAGCAGAGGCGCCAGCCCACAGAGACAGATTAACCGCCGTAGCGGTCTGAAGACGAGTGGAAGTGCGACTCCCGTTAAGTCCTGCTTTGAGCGGCGGCCCGCGAGTAAGTGTGTGCGTTGGTGCGTGTGCACGTTAGAGAGAGCGTCAGTGTGTTCCCTGCAGGGAGCAAGCGAGTGCGTTGCCCGTAGATGTGTGTGTGTGTGTGTGTGTGTGTGTGTGTGTGTGTGTGTGTTGTACCTCAGGCTGGTTAATATTACATGACTCGGGGAATCGTGAATTAGCGCGAGCACACTCAGATGCAAATAAATCTCTCCTCAGACCTGCAGGCCATTTGTCATCTCCCAGTCCACCGCCCCCTTCGCAGTAGAGGTCTGCAAGCCCGACGGGTCCTGACATGTGGAGTTGATTTGGGATGAGCTCGGGCCTTTTTTCTTTTCTTTTTTTTCATATCCGGCCTGGGCCGGACTCGGGCCTATTTAACTTCCCATATACGTGAAGATCACACTAAGACCACTGTATGAAATATTGTTATATTACTACTACTACTACTACTACTACTACTACTACTACTACTACTACTAGTTTTGGCTGCTCCCGTTAGGGGGCACCACAGCGGATCATCCGTTTCCATCTCTTCCTGTCCTCTGCATCTTCCTCTGTCACACCAGCCACCTGCATGTCCTCCCTCACCACATCCATAAACCTCCTCTTTGGCCTTCCTCTTCTCCTCTTCCCTGGCACCTCCACATTCAGCATCCTTCTCCCAGTATACCCAGCATCTCTCCTCCACACATGTCCAAACCATCTCCATCTTGTCTCTCTTGCTTTGTCTCCAAACCGTCCAACCTGAGCTGTCCCTCTAATATACTCGCTCCTAGTCCTGTACCTTCTTCATCACTCCCAGTGAAAATCTTAGCTTCTTCACCTCTGCCACCACCTCCAGCTCCGCCTCCTGTCTTTTCATCAGTGCCACTGCCTCCAGACCATATAACATAGCTGGTCTCACCACCATCTTGTAAACCTTGGCTTTAACTTTAAATATTGTTATATTGATGATGTTATGGGAGGCACGGTGGCACAGTGGTTAGTGCGGTCACCTCAAATCAAGAAGGTCCTGGGTTCGAGCCCCAGGGTAGTCCAACCTTGGGGGTCGTCCCGGGTCGTCCTCTGTGTGGAGTTTGCATGTTCTCCCCGTGTCTGTGTGGGTTTCCTCCGGATGCTCCAGTTTCCTCCCACAGTCCAAAGACCTGTAGGTCAGGTGACTGGGCTGTACTAAATTGTCCCTAGGTATGAATGTGTGTGTGTGTGTGTGTGTGTGTGTGTGTGTGTGTGTGTGTGTGTGTGTGTGTGTGTGTGTGTGTGTGTGTGTGTGTTTGCACGTATCAGAGAGAGCACATGTCAAACAGAGCTTAAACCGATATTGCAGGCTTTCTTGGGCCGGGCCGGGCTAGGACTTGAAGCTTTTTGCCCTTGCAGGGCTCTACAGGGTCCAGTGATCAGCCGTCTTGCTTGGCACGCCTGACGTTGGATTCCGGCACATATTGTCAACAATAGCCGGTGCTCACAGAGACACACAAACACACACCTGTGGGGAACGCTGACCGGTTTGCACCAGCGGACCCGAACGGCACACGAGCCGACTTGTCAGCGGCGGCGGCTTCAGACGCGTTCTGACAGACGGGACTCGGCTCCTGGAGCTGGTGTTGTACGGGTGTGGTTTTTCATGTTGAGTCACCGGCCACCGAGGTCACACACACATACACACACACGGGTCTCGTGAGCCGTGGCTCTCCCCGCCGGCGCTGTCACGGCCGGTCAGAAAACCGCTGATGGGAGGATAGGAGGGATGGAGGAGCGAAGAAGGGAAACCTTTATAAGAAGAGTAATGTGTCGGGTCAGATTTCAGCGCCGGGAAAAGGAGACGGCGTTCGCTTCGGGGTGGGTATGAGAACGGGAGGCTCTTAGTGTCAACCCTGCGAGCAACCAAAACAAGCTTGGGGGGGGGGGGGGGACTCGCTCCTTGACATAACTGTCAATCTAGGACGTGCGTGAACCGTTGTTATGATGTGGGTATGAATGGCGTGAGGGGCGGGGTGTAGGCAGACGGCCAGAGAGACGACGGAGGAAACCAGAGGGGCTCGTACGTTTTATATTTGACCCTCGCCGTGTAACACTCCGTCTCTCAGTATTTGTGCGTTTGACACTAAAAATGAATCCCCCCCCCCCTCCTCCCCTCCCCTCCCCCTCCCCCCACGCCCCCGCCCCCTTCTGTCTCTCCAGCCCTACCTGAAGAGCTGGTCTCAGGACCTGGGCGTCCCCATCCTGTCCGTGGATTACTCCCTGGCCCCCGAGGCCCCCTTTCCCAGAGCCTTGGAGGAGTGTTTCTACGCGTACTGCTGGGCCCTCAAGAACCACCACCTCCTGGGTACCCGAACACACACACACACGCCACTGTTCACACGCCGCTCCCCTGCGCCTCCCCCTGCGCCTCCCCTGCGTACCTTTCCTTTTTTTTTTAATCTCACTCGGCTTCTCGGGGTCATGGGAAAGGAATGTGAAGTAGAGGTGGTGTTTGTTTTATAATTGTGTAAGGTTACGAGGAGCTCGGCTGGACCCGGGTGAGGAGCGACAACTAAGGGGGGGGCGGGACTCCGTCATGTGACCCCAACTCCCCTTTATAAATTTGCCGATCTACTGGTCGGCTTGGAGTCTTACGTGATGGACTGACTGCAGCATAATGTCACTCACTTTTTTTTCTCCTCCCCCCAGTCGTATCCGGCCAATCACCCCACTCTCTTCCGAGCCGTCCCGGTCGCTGCTCCACCCACTCTGCCGATCCGGGGAGGGCTGCAGACTACCACATGCCTCCTCCCGTACATGTGGAGTCGCCAGCCGCTCCTTTTCACCTGACGGTGAGGAGTGGGAGGATCACGCTATTCCCCCCCCAGTTCCCCCCACCCCGAACAGGCGCCCCCAACTGACCAGAGGAGGCGCCAGTGCAGCGACCAGGACACACACCCACGTCCTGTTTCCCACCCGCAGACACGGCCAATTGTCTCTATAGGGACGCCCGACCAAGCCGGAGGTAACGCGGGGATTCGAAGCGGCGATCCCCGTGTTGGTAGGCGACAGAATTGACCGCCATGCTACCCGGACGCCCCACGTCACTCACTTTTGTTCTCTGCTCTGTGAAGGTTTTCAAGACTGGGATATTATTTGTTCCCCTGTTTATCCATCCAGCCATTATCCAAGCCGCTTATCCCAATCGGGGTCGCAGGGATGCTGGAGCTTATCCAGCAGTCATCCCTGGACAGGCCACCCGCCCATCACAGGGCCCACACATTCACACATAGGGACAATTTAGTACAGCCGATTCCCCTGACCCACATGTGTTTGGGCTGTGGGAGGAGACCGGAGCACCCGGAGGAAACCCACGCAGACACGAGGGGAACGTGCAGACTGCACACAGAGGACGACCCGGGATGACCCCCAAAGGTTGGACGACCCTGGGGGTTCGAACCCAGGACCTTCTTGCTGTGAGGTGACCGTGCTAACCACTGCACCATCGTACCGCCCCCCCTGTTTATTGAATCTAAAAATTTAGACGATAAAGCACATGGTGTCCCATTATGGAAGTGCCGTATGCTGATGTTGTCGAACTAGAAAGCGGTATGTGGCTGTAAGGCAGATGGTGCAGAAACCACCCACTCACAGCGGCCATATTTGAACTGAGAGAGGACCTGCAAAGACTGTCAGTTGGCTGCAGAGTGAGTCACCAAACGGCATTTATTTATTTTTTTTGCCACCTGGTTGATTTCTGCATAGCAACAGGGGGAAAAGTTTCTCATCTCTCCTCTCTAATTATTTTTTTCCCCTTTTCTCCTCTCCCCGTTTTCCTTCCGCAGGTTGGACGGGGGAGACCGTCTGCTTGGTCGGCGACAGTGCGGGCGGCAACCTGTGCATGACGACTTCCATGCGCGCCGCCGCCCATGGTGTGCGTATGCCAGATGGCATCGTGGCGGCCTACCCGGCCACGTTGCTCACCGCCTACGCGTCGCCCTCTCGGCTGCTCACGCTGATGGACCCCCTGCTGCCGCTCAGTGTGCTCTCCAGGTGTCTAAGCGCCTACGCAGGTGCGCTGTGTGTGTGTGTGTGTGTGTGTGTGTGTGTGTGTGTGTGTGTGTGTGTGCGCACTGAGCCAAGGAACTATTTATCTGTTGAAACTCCAGGAAAAAGCTGTACGTGCCCCCCCCCCCACACACACACACACCTTAAGTCCAAATAAGGGTTAGTGAGGAGGCTACAGGAAATCAATTTCATCTGCCCTCGGCTCTCCCCGTCCTTTTCCCCTCACCTTCCACTTACCTCTGTTTGCATTTTTCCGTGTCTGCGTTCGGCCTTTCCGCCTGCAGCTACACCCCTCGTACTGTAGATGATGTGTGGCGATCGGGGATGTGGTGGTAATCATGTCCGCGTGTGTAGCGTACCTTTTTACTTTGTTCATGAGGAGGCTGATAATGAAAATAACATGTTTTGCCCCGCATATCGTAGAATGCTGTTGCACAGAATCACCAACCATGTTTAATGTAGAGGTCTTATAGTACATACATGGTGTGATGTCATTGCTTAGTATGTATTATCATTATTATTATTTTACAACCTTTTACGACATTCCGCCTTAGTGAAACTACACAAATACAACTACTTGTTCCGCTCTCTATCGCCACCTTTCCTCGCCGCTCCTGTTCTCCCTGTTCCTATTTATCCCCCTCATTACTCTCCTTCTACCTGACCTCTCTCTGTCTCTCTCCCTCTCCCCTCCTCCCCCCTGTCCCATCCACCCTCCACGTCCGTCTCCTCCCTCCGCGTCGGTGCCTCCAGGCAATGAGCCCCAGACAGAGAAGCAGGTGGAGAAGGTGAGCACGCTGAGCCTGGTGAAGAGGGACACGGCCCTGCTGCTCCGAGACTTCCGACAGGGGGCCTCCAACTGGATCCACTCTCTTCTGGATCCCAGCAGAGCTTCCACCTCCGCCTCCGCTGGCGCAGGTGCAGAGGCGGAGGCGGGGGCTCCTCCACCAGGAGCTACCGGTACGCCGCTGTGTGTGTGTGTGTGTGTATGTATATTAGCAGGTGGGTGGGGACTTGAGGGGACCTGTGGGCAGTATGAGTGTGTTTGTAGCTGCAGAGCCGTGTTTTCTTGTTCCTGTGGATGAACGAAATGTTCTCTCTGCAATCTGTTCGGGATTTTTTTCCCCGAGTCCGCCTCCAATTAATGCATAGAGTGGATCCTTACCCAAGTGGAGTGTAAATGTGTGCGTCTGTATATGTCTATTCCTGTGAGAGCTGCTGTGTTCTCACTGTTTTTTTGGGGGGGGGGTCCAACCCCCCCCCTTTTTTTCCCCCCAAATTGTACTTGGCAAATTACCCCACTCTCCCAAGCCGTCCCGGTCGCTGCTCCACCCTTGAGGGCTGCAGACTACCGCATGCCTCCTCTGATACATGTGGAGTCGCCAGCCTATTTTTTTCACCTGACAGTGAGGAGTTTCACCAGGGGGAGGATCACGCTATTCTCCCCAGTTCCCCCCCGAACAGAAGCTCCGACCGACCAGAGGAGGCGCTAGTGCGGCGACCAGGACAAACACCCACATCCGGCTTCCCACCCGCAGACACGGCCAATCGTGTCTGTAGGGACGCCCAGCCAAGCCGGAGGTAACGCGGGGGATTCGAACCGGCGACCCCCATGTTGGTAGGCAACAGAATAGACCGCCACGCCACCCGGACGCCCCTTTGTTCTCACGGTTTTAACGTAATCGTTACCCCGACGGTTTCATCCGTCGTGTTTGGATTAGCCGAGAATGCTAATTGTCCCCAAAATTCATTAACACCCCATACAGAGGAGTTCATTGAAACGGATCCCTGTTATTCAACATTCAGCAAACCAATTATCTCTGCATCCACCCTGTTGTGCAACACCCCCGCAGCACCGTCCATATCAATTCACCTCCTCAGAGCAGCGGTGCTTTGACAGTAATTGTTAATTGTAGCCAGTGTAAATCTGCTGGCTAATAATAATCTTCCTGGTGTCGCTTTTGCGTGGTGACAGCGCCCCCCCCCCCCGCCCCACACCCACACACACACACACACACACACACACACACCCACGCACACACACACACACACACACACAGCTGCAGGCCCAAACTAATGAGAGTGTCACCGGTGGGTGTACATTATTAAAAGGCCTTCGTGGCGCCAAGACTGTTCATTATTAAAGGCGCAGCAGAGTGGTGGCTCTTTGGGGGGAGACCAGCCATGACAAGTCTTACAGCTGTGTTTTGATGCCGGGGGGGTGCAGGACAGTTGATACGGTGCTGTTTGAAATGTCCCCGCCTGCCCCTTTCCCTTCTTCCCCTCCTTGAATACTCCTTTCTGCATTTCAGACTTTAATTGGTGGCTTTTGGGCAGAGAATGTGCAACGAGTAGAATTTAAGGGGAAAAAAATGGCACCCCCCCCCCCCTTTTTTTTGTTTGTACCGGGCCAATTACCCCGCTCTTCTGAGCCGCCCCGGTCGCTGCTGCACCCCCTCTGCCGATCCGGGGAGGGCTGCAGACTACGGCACGCCTCCTCCGATACTTGTGGCGTCGCCAGCCGCTTCTTCTCACCTGACAGTGAGGAGTTTCACCAGGGGAGACGTAGCGCGTAGGAGGATCACGCTATCCCCCTCCTCCCCCCCCCCAAACAGGCACCCCTGACCAACCAGAGGAGGCGCTACTGCGGCGACCAGGACGCATACCCACATCCGGCTTCCCAAACCACCGACGCAGCCAATCGTGTCTGTAGGGATGCACGGGGGTTCGAACTGCCGATCCCCATGTTGGTAGCTAACGGAATACACCGCCATGCCACCTGGACGCCCCCCGTATTAGAGGATTTTATTATTATTTATCTCCTTTTATCATGGGTGGGCTCAAGGCAATTTGAGAAGTAACTTCATCCCCTACTCAGTGTGTACGACCACTTTTTTTCCTATATATATATAAATGGACCGTCCACTGTTTGTCTCCATCAAATACTCCCTGATCCGTCTCCCTCTCTTTGTCTTGCTGTCTCTCTATCTCTTTTTTTTCCCCCCTTCCTTTTAATTTTCTCTCCCCCACCCAGACGCAATGAGGAAGAGCATATCGGAGGCGTCCATCTCCTCCCCACATTCGGACCCCCCCGTGCCCCTGGAGCCCGCGGAGTTCTCAGCCGGGAAGGGGTCTGTGAAGAGCCAAACCTGCCAGAACCTGAGCGCCCTCCATAACCCCGCCCCCTCCCCCAGCTCGCCGCTGCTCTCGGAACGTGCGGTATGCCACATTTTTGGTACCATTTGCCATCTAGTTCATTGAGCTCGCACACCCTCGTTGGGAACAGGTTAGAGTTCTGCGCGGGGTGCCGGGTCGTGCGTGAGGCGACACCGACGGAGCCACCGGATTGGAATCGTCAGTGGATTGGTGGATCTTTGTAGGTGGTTGTGCCTGTGATAACTGGGCGGTCTTGGGACGGTCTCAAACCACAAGGTCAAGTCTACCGCCTGATATATAGGGTGATTGCAATGTCAACCGCGGAGCAAATGCTTCTACTAGCGTACGCCGAGCAAGACTCCCAACGGTCTCATCCTGTATTTGACTTGCGTTAAAGAGCGTTGGAGTACAGGGCCGGCTCTGTCTAAGAGCTTACGATGTTAGAGTGTCATGGCCGATCATTAGTGTAGTTTGGCGATGTGTTGGTTTGGTAGGATAGATTCACTGCGGTGTGGTGTGTGTGCATGTGTCTCACATTGCTGAATCACTAAACACGGTGGGGTTTGTGTCACCTGTGCCTTATGAACAGATTTAAGGGGAAGGGAGCTGGCTGAAAATCTTACCGTTCGGTACCGCAGGTACTGGAAATGTGTCGGGGATTATCGCTTTTGTGCGTTTTCACACAGGCAGGCTGGATTAGTGGCCGCTTCAGGGAGGAAGAGCTCGGAGGGCTGACGTCAGACTTATAATGCCTCTGTTCTTCTCTCTCCCTGAAATGGGGAGCGTTCAGCCAAGGCATTCAGGCGTTCCGCCAAGGCTGTTAGGACGAGATTCTCACAAGGGGATATTGTGCGCAAAACCAAAGTTTGCCTTTTCTCCCGTATTTACATATTGCGTACTTTATTTGCCATTTCCCTTACCGCTAAGGTCTCCCTTGCCTACTCGGCCTTTACTTTAACCGCATCTGGATCACCTCTCATCTCTCCCCTCACATAGCCGGAAGATGTCAGATTCGTCCTCTACAAGGAAGAGGATCCCTCCGTGTCCAGTGCCCTGTCCTCAGTGGCGATACCTCCGCCGCCTGGTGGTGAGGAAGGGTCAGAGCGAGAGTTCCCCCTGGGTTTTGAGCCCATACGCACAGAGAAGCTGGCTGAGATGAAAGTGGAGACCTCAGCAGTGGTCAGGGACCCCTACTGCTCTCCTCTCTTGGCCCCTGACAGCATGCTGAAAGGACTGCCACCTATACACATTGTGGTAAGAGGGAACACGCACACATGTGGGGAGGGGGTTAATGGGAAGACACCCAACCTGTATGCACAGATATATACACAGGCCCCAAAGTACTTGTGGATTCCAGCTAAGTAGCGCTAAAGCAAATCTAATAATTGGGAATATCAGATGCAAACTGGGGGGGTGGCCATCCCTATTAATAACCTCTTTTTGCATGATAGCATTACAGAGTCAGTCAGTATGGTGGGGTTAACCACCTAAGGACATTAAGATGTTGTCTGAACTGTTTTAAGTGTATGTTGGTAAATTCACTCTGAGGGTGGGCGTCCGGGTAGCCTAGCCATCTATTCTGTTGCCCACCAACACATCGGCGGTTCAAATTCCCGTGTTAACCTCCAGCTTGGTCGGGCATCCCTACAGACACAATTGGCTGTACCTGCGGGTGAGAAGCCGGATGTGGGTATGTGTCCTGGTGGCTGCACTGGCGCCTCCCCTGGTTGGTCGGGACACCTGTTTGGGGGGGGGGGGACTGGGGGGAATAGCGTGGTCCTCCCACGTGCTACTTCCCCCTGGCGGAACTCCTCACTGTCAGGTGAAAAGAAGTGGCTGGCGACTCCACATGTATCAGAAGAGGCATGTGGTGGTCTGCAGCCCTCCCCAGATTGGCAGAGGGGGTGGAGCAGTGACCGGGGTGGCTCAGAAGAGTGGGGTAATTGGTCAGATACAATTGGGGAGCCCCCCCAAAAAATAAAAAAAACATTCTGGGGGCATCGGAGTGCACTTTCAGTGCTCTCTCGTCGTTCGGAAAGTCAGAGTGTCCAGAGTTCCCATTTGGGAAATTCAGGGTGCCGTGCTCCAGGTGCGTTCAGAGACACGAGATGCACTAAGCTGAAGAGATGATTTGTCCGAGCATCACAACACCCCAGAAGTGGCTGGAGACAAGGCTATGGCAAAACACCACAGTTTTGGCCTTTTTGGTGATCTACATAGCTAACGATGGCTAGCTGCTAATTAACAACAAATTACTTTGCCTATCTTGAAAAAAAGTATGTTCATGTTTTTACAAAGTATAATTTTCATTAACATTTTCCTCCTCGTCACTATCCGGGAAATCGTCTTGCATGGTAGAAAGTGACAACAAGGTTTGCCATCTTGATACTCTCGAGGACAGAATTCTCTTTCATAAATTGGAAAATATTGATGTGCTCTGATGAGAGTGCTCCGATTCAACAGCAGTGTGTCGCAGTGGTTTTACAAACACGCCCAAAATGACTTTTAAAGCGGCATCAGGCAACTTTTTGGTCGCATAGTGTCATGGCTGTGGGAGAATGACACAGTCACCATTCAGGTCAGTTTCCCGCAAGGTATTGTGTCTGTCACTGGGCACGAAACCCGTGAACATGTCTTCTTCTCTTCTTCGATGGTCTTTTCACTGTTATGGCTTGTAAATAAATGCACATGTCTTGTTGCAGTGGCGCAGTGGTTAGCGCGGTTGCCTCACAGCAAGAAGGACCTGGGTTCGAACCCTGGGGTTGTCCAACCTTGGGGGTCATCCCAGGTCGTCCTCAGTGTGGAGTTTGCATGTTCTAATCGGCCATACTAAATTGTCCCTAGGTATGAATGTGTCGGCCCTGTGATGGTCTGGCGGCCTGTCCAGGGTGTCTCCCCGCTCGCCGCCCAATGACTGCTGGGATAGGCTCCAGCATCCCCGCGACCCGAATTCGGATAAGTGGCTTGGACAATGGATGGATGGTTTTCTTGTTGCTAATCTATAAAGACAAACTCTCAAGTTGTCTTCGCAACATTGGTAACGCTTTATTTTAGGGGGTCGGACCTAGTAATAAGGTGGTAATTATCACGTAATTTCTTAGAAATGAGGTTGAAATTACCTAGTAATTTCCTAGTAGTAAGGTGGTAGTTTTTACAGGTAATTTCACAGCTAACCCTAACCGTAACCCTAACCCAAATTACAAGGTAATTTCAACCTTATTTCTAAGAAATTACGTGATAATTACCACCTTATTACCGACCCCCTAAAATAAAGTGTAACCGCGATATTTTATGTAAAAGACATTGCGAAAATCCAGAAAGTTACTTGGTGCCACTTTATACTCTTGTAATTATAAACATATTCTGTCAACTCATTCTTCCATCCTATATGGAAAACCAACTCTAGTTCCTTGTAAGTGTAAGTAGGCATGAATAGAAAATGAAGCTGGAAGGAGATGAAGACTGAGAATGGCTGCAGTGTGTTGCAGAGAGGCCAACTGAAGGGCAGGTGGGAAACTAAAACAAAAGGTTGATAGTTATGCAGAAGGAGAGGAGCCAAGTGCTTAACTCATGCATGTTCTAGTGTCGGGGTGAGAGAGGGCAGAAATGGATGAGGTCATCCTCACCCATTTCCTTGTGCTCCTTGTGACTTTTGAATGGCGGCAAGTGTGCTGTTAAGAAAATGAGGACATTTTCACAGATTTAAGAGTAGCTCAAATGAGTCAGCGAGAACATAAAGACATTGAAGTGGAGGGGTGAGGGGGGGGGGACCTTGGCCTCCTTCTCTTCATCCCTGAATTAAGACTCTTGACATGTCTAAATGGAGCTTTAATTCCCTTCGTTCCACCTCCACCCCCTTCCTGTCTCTTTTTTTTTATCTTCTTTGCCCGTTCACCGCTGTTCCCTCTGCTCTACAGGCTTGTGCGCTGGACCCCATGCTGGACGACTCGGTGATGTTTGCCAAGCGCCTGAGGAGCGTGGGGCAGCCCATTACTCTCTGCGTGGTGGACGACCTGCCCCACGGCTTCCTCAGCCTATCGCAGCTCTCCAGGGAAACCCGGGAGGCCGCCAACATCTGCGTGGAGAGAATCCGCGTCGTCTTCACCCAGAAGGCCACGCCCCCCGAGCCACGCAAGCACCGCAAACTGGAACGGACCAACCGGGGCGCCTCCGTCTCTTCGGGGGAGGCCAGTTCCCTCTTTGCTGGCTCGATCGGGGAAGAGGCGATCGAAAGGGATGTTAAAGTTGCCGAGGAAGAAGCGCTGGTTGCCTCGGCAGCTCAAAATAACACAGACGTTGGCGGCATTGGGGCTTGAATAGTAGGGGTTGGCTCGATGAGAGAGAGAGAGATGGCGCTGCTCTCCTAAGAAAAGAAGAGGAGAGCGAGAGAGTAAACGAAGGTCGGGTGGAATTAGGCGATGCAAAGCCTAAGAGGGTTGAGTAAGGGCACCAGAAGTGTGAGTTAGGAAGTTTGGAGATTGCCCCGTTTTCCAGAGATTCGAACAAAGGCGGTGAAGGAACACCGAAATACAAACGCTTCTTCGTCTGCATTAGAAATCCCTTGCTGCTTGATATTGCACACAGCCTCAAACCTCTGGCTGGCAGACAAAACAAACACGCCCACAAAAAAAAAAAACCAACCAAAAAAAAAAATCAGACAGTTGTGTTTCGGAATAGTATTGTAATTTACCAGGCACTTTGATCAAAGACCAGTACTCACCCACACGGTCTTAACAGCTTCGCCTTCGGGCGACGGAGGCTCGGACATAAAGCAGCACAGAAGGTTCTCGAGACGAGGCCTGAATGGGTGATTTATCCGGGCCAAGGAGGCCATTTGAGTCCCTAATCAGATAGTGGAAGGCACACTATATGCCTCTCTATAGAGTCATCCCCATCTAAATGGCCACTTGTCCTTTAGGGAGCCACTCTAAATCACACTTAATAACTCCACATTGTGCTCTCGATTACGCCAGTTTGGCAGTCAATGCAACTCACTTTGTGGATAGTGAAACTCCCAAATAGAATTACAAAGCCAAAAGACAACAGAGTTAAAGGCCCCGAGCTGGATGAATCGATCCGCTTGTTTGTAAAGATTCCATCGAAATGGCTGAACATATTATTATTAATCTTGCACCATAGTACTTTTGTGTTATGTTGTCGCAAATTGGTGTTATTTATAGCGAACCTTTCAAATTTCATACGCTCACTTGCAAATCATCACTATAGGGTTTTTGTTGTTGTTGTTTAATCTTCGTTTCTGAATGTGATCCATGTTTAAAAATCGTTTCTGCAGCCGCCGCTGCTCAGACCTCCCCTGCTTTCCCCAGTCAAGCTCATATTTTATCTCTCAGTAATGCATACTGATGCACACTGTGCCCCCGTGTAATATCCTGCCCTATCTAGACGCTGCCGTGGGCTCCTTGCAGCGTCGTCATCACTAATGCACAAGCTTTTCATCGATTGTTACAATCAAGAGGAGGCGACAGTGTTTACTGCAGTCGCCTCACAGCAAGAAGGTCTTGGGTTCGAGCCCCGGGGCGGTCCAACCTTGGTGGGTCGTCCCGGGTCGTCCTCTGTGTGGAGTTTGCATGTTCTCCCCGTGTCTGCGTGAGTTTCCTCCCACAGTCCAAAGACATGTAGATCAGGTGAATCAGCCATACTAAATTGTCCCTAGGTATGAATGGGTGTGTGTGTGTGTGTGTGAGTGTGAGTGAGCCCTGTGATGGCCTGGCGGCCTGTTCAGGGTGTCTCCCCGCCTGCCGCCCAATGACTGCTGGGACAGGCTCCAGCATCCCCGCGACCCTGAGAGCAGGATAAGCGGTTCAGATAATGGATGGATGGAAGGATGGCTGGACAGATGGCTGGATGGACAATCAAGAGGACGTTGTCAGAGATGCACTGCTTTTTAAATTGAGCACGCACTTGTAGTTTTTGTGGAAACTTGAGCGTTGTCATCACAACGTCCTAAACAGAATTGCACGTTTCAAGACTCGTTAGAGGCAGGAAGTGTTTTTTTTTTTTATTTCTTTTATAAGAGATAGGTGCTTGTTGTTGCCCTTCTGCAGAACTGGAATAGGGGAGATTTAGGGAGCCAGGTGCAGGGCTCTCAGCTGTCAATACACATTCCAACTGAAGAGCACTGGTTTCTTGTCTAGTGCAGCACACAAACACACACACACACACACACACACACATTTGTGCATGACACAACCACACCACGTCACTAGAGCCGGGGGGGCTTTCTGTTTAATAGGAACAGAACTGTGTCCACAGTCAGAAGATTTATGGAAAGTCTGGCGTTGCCAGAGCAACGAGGGTGTTTTGTTTTGTTTTGTTTTGTTTTGTTTTTTATTCTGATTTCATTTTAGAGCAGCGTTTAAAGGCCGCTGAACTTAATTGAATTCGTCCGGCCACAAAGTG
This sequence comes from Lampris incognitus, assembly GCF_029633865.1. NCBI lineage: Eukaryota > Metazoa > Chordata > Actinopteri > Lampriformes > Lampridae > Lampris > Lampris incognitus. The sequence continues at coordinate 7,477,396 of NC_079219.1, read as the reverse complement.
GCTGACGTTCCAAACCAAGGAGCTGTTTTTTTTTTTGCCCCATGCCATTACGTTTGTGGGTGACTTTGTGCCCGGCGATCCGAGGGCGCTGGCTGGCATCTCGCTTGCTGGGATCGAACCGGTCTGACGGACCAGAAAACGTCCTTTGGATGGACACCGCTTCCGTCGAGTTCCAACTACGCGTAGAGACGCCAAGACCGCTGGCGCCGCCCTGCCCTTGCTCCGCGGCGGGCGCGGGTTGCCAGGTCTGCTGCGGAGAGGGCCGCTGCGCGGTGAATAGGACTTAGCCGAAGCTCTGAGTGCAAAATCCCCCCCGTAGAGGAGCAGGATGTTAAGCAGAAAAGTCATGCTGCAGGATTAGAGCATGCTCCGTTCTGTCGGCTTGGACTACTTACTGCCATATTTTTAGGCGGATTGATGGAGAGAAGCGGGTTCGGGCCGTGAAGCGGAGGAAGGTAATGCCCTTATCCTCTCAGATGTGCTGGGGGAAAGTTTAAACTTGCGTTATTGGCTGCTCTTTATGCTAACGTTGCACTTTTGGTGAAGTGCGTGTGTTGATTAGTGTGTGTGTGTGTGTGTGTGGATGTATGTTGGACTTGTGGTTGGATGTGTGCGAGTCGGTCCCTGTACGTGCAGCGGAGTCTGCATGTGTACATTCATGTGTCCATAACGACTGAAATTGTGCACCTTTTGTGTGTGTGTGTGTGTGTGTGTGTGTGTGTAAATCCGCCGGCACAGGAGGGAAACTGGAGCTCCCACGTGCCGGTGCCGAGCCCGGCCTCCTATAGAACAAGGTGATGGCCTTTCCATACGTGACCATTCATGCTGTCAGTCACCCGGTGCTGAAATGTTACAGGATCTTTGGTAGCCTGCGTCAGCAGGTGGCTGCTACTTCAGCGATGCAAATTCACCTCAACGTTGCATCAGCGCCACCCACACTACCTTGCATCTGCCTCCCGCTGATACCCCGGACGGGTCACTTCCGTCTCCTCGTGTGTATCGCTTATTGAGACTTGCGCGACTCTAGACTTGAAACCGCTTTGCCGCACACATCACACAAAGCAGTGTTGGCGGCACGGTGGCCCAGTGGGTTAGCGCTGTCACCTCACACAGCAAGAAGGTCCTGGGTTCAAATCCCGGGGTTGTCCAACCCTGGGTGGGTGGGGGGGGTCATCCCAGGTCGTCCTCTGTGTGCGTGGGGGGGGGGGGGGTCATCTCAGGTCGTCCTCTGTGTGGAGTTTGCATGTTCTCCCCGTGTCCGCAGTGGATTTTCTCCAGGCGCTCCAGTTTCCCCCACCATCAAAAAAAGACATGCATGTTAGGGTTAATACTCCTCGTCTGTGCCCCTGAGCAAGGCGTGGCAAGACGAACTGGAGTTGGTCCCCCGGGTGCTGCACAGCGGCTGCCCACTGCTGCTGGCCACACGGCTAGGAAGGGTTGAATGCAGAGCATAACTTCCCTACGGGGGCTCAATAAAGTGTCTCAAAATCAAAATACAGGACAATCCAAATGGGGACAATGTGCGGTTGAACCGGCACGACTGCCGTTGACTGACGGGTGAACTGAAAGCACAACGTAAACGCGTGTCAGGTGCATACCGCCGCCATTGCACCCCCATACACCTCTTGATGCCCGTTCACGCAGAAGGCCGGTGCCAGGGGCGGCGCCGGTCCGGAGAAGCCATCTGGTAGTGCGGGGCAGTTCGGTTGCCCTTCGGTTCCAGCGTCTTTCATTTGTGAAGAGTGAGTTACACATCGAGGCCCAACCCCAACCCCTCCCGTCCCCCAGCCCACCGGGCCCACCTCACCCCCCTCCCCCCAACGCCGCTGCCTACGACTTTTAGCCGCAAGGTTTTACTCACCCTCGTTCTCAGTTCGTCCACGTCTGCGGAAATAAGCGTTTGTCGAGGGGTCGCGGAACAATTCTATGATCAAATCTTCTTCTTCTTCTTCTTCGCGAGTTGAGCTTGTTCATGCGGACCAGCTCCGGTGTTTGGAGCGTAACGTTGCTTCCTGGGTAGTTGAATTAGCAGTTTGTGCAGCACACCTCTGCCTTTTCCTCTTCGATAAGCCGTAGAGTCCCATCGCCTCGGGCGCTGTTCAGTGAAGTGCGGCGAGGGGGAAAAAAGATCTCCCCGCAAACACATCAGCTCCCGGTTTCCAGAGATTAGGTCAAGATACGCAACTGTGCAGTCGCACACACCAGCGTCAGCTAATTATCCCTCTGCTTCTTTTTTTTTTTTTTTTGGCCTTCTTCGATATGACTCTACTCTTTGCAGACGAATGTGGTGGTTATACGGGTCCGTTAGTGCGACGTTTTTTGGGGGAATCGCTCCAAGGTCGCGCTTTCGCAACCGAGTCATCCTCTCTCGCTCGCGTCTTCGAGTCGCGCCGGCCTCCAAAAATTGTCTGCCGATGAGGAACATCTCGCTCGAATCGCCGCGTTTGGACATCCTGCATATAAAATAGATAAATAAATCAAGATTTCAATCAGAACCAAAGACCACAGCCAAACAAATGGCCGTCTTCTTATCAGCGGCACTGTCCTGGACACATGGAGGCGCCTGTGTTTGACCAGTGACGGTGACATCACGGTAGTAGCCTGTGTGTGTGTCCCCCCACACGCACATTGTAAAGCACTGTAAAACACAGCTCTGATGCAGACGTTCAAAACAGCTGCACAAGCCATAGACCGGAGGCGTAGCCGTTTAAAAGTTTACTTGATTTTTCTATTTCCTTTTTACTAAACAAACAAAAAAACACCACAAGTGCAAACCTGTGAATTTAAAAAATGAATGTATATTAAAAGAAAAATGACTTAAAAAAATCCTGTAGATAGTTTTACCGTCGATTTGTCACATTCAGATTGACACGATTTTGACCCCTGCATTTTCTTTGCAGGTTTGATTTATGGGTTCGGGTATGCAACGAGTAGCCTGGTTCCTGTCTCCTCTTGATTTTTATCAAAATAAATATATTCTCTGTTTCAACCTTGTGCCTTACGTCTGTCCCTTTCTTTGCACCGGAGGACCCGACGGCTTTGAATTCGGTGCAGCTCTTCGGGGGGTAGGAGGCCTGGGGTGTATCGCTGACACAGGTTTTCATCTTATTTTGAAAGTTGCGTGCCCAAATTCCACGGCTGGTGAGTAAATTCGGCCCCAGAAAGCATCCGGATGTGGGCCACTTCAGGCAGTGATGCACCACTGATGGTCTTCTTCTGGCCCTGACAAAATGGATGTGAGCTTGAAGTGGCCCACATGTAGAATAGCAAATATGGCCCAAATATGCCAAATCAGATGTGGCCTTTTTTGGCAAAGATGCGGTGCTCTGGGCAACATGTAACCTGGATGTGACCCTGACGTGGCCCCGTGTGGTATAAATGGTGAATATGGCCCAAATATCACACAACAAATATGGGCCACCTTTGTCCAATATGTGGCACATGCGGCATCGCTATGGCTTGGTTCTGACCCAGATCTGGAAAACGGGAGCAAACCGTCCAAGTGCCATCATTCCACGTGGTATGTGGGCCGGACGAAGTTTCGGGTGTGGGACGGGTCCAGGCCAGAGCAGTTTTGCTATGTGGGCCGGTATCTGGAATTCAATGGGAACTCCAGAGAAGGTCGATAAGAAAGTAAACCTGTGGCTAAACGTTTGAGCCGTCAATCAAAATCCTGAGATCTACATTGCGGAGATGGGCTGTCTACGCTCTCTCCTTATGTTTGTATTCATCTGCATCATTAGACACTTCTTGTCTAGGAGCCCCCACCCACCCGCGCACATTCATACATATGCACATGCTCAATGTCTTATTATGTTGGATATTAAGCCTTTTCCCATGAGTGCAGGTAGGCACAGATACATAAATCACACTGGATGATCTGGAAAAGGCCTTCGGGTCCAGACTCCAGCTGTCTACTCCCAGATAGCAAATTGCCGTGGCCCAGATCCGTCCCACACCTGACACCTCATCCGGCCCACATACCGCCTGGAATGAGGGCACTTGGGTGGTCCACGTCTGTTTGCCAAATCTGGGCCAGAACCAAGCCATAGCAATGCTGCATGTGCCACATATTTGCCAGAGGTGGCCCATATTTGTTTTGTGATATTTGGGCCATATTCACCATTTACCACACGGGGCCGCTTCAGGGTCACATCCAGGTTACGTGTTGCCCAGAGCACCGCGTCTTTGCCCCACAAAAAAAGGCCCACATTTGATTTGGTGTATTTGGGCCATATTTGCTATCATACACGTGGGCCACTTCAGGCTCACATCCATTTTGTCAGGGCCAGAAGGTGGCCATCAGTGCCGCATCATTGCCTGAAGTGGCCCACCTCCGGATGCTGTCTGGGCTCGACACCTTTGCGAGACCTGGTTCCATGCAGCCTATATACTACAGCCTATATACTACAGCCTATATACTACAGCCTACGTACTACAGCCTATGTACTACAGCCTATATACTACATCCTATGTACTACAGCCTACATACTACAGCCTACATACTACAGCCTATGTACTACAGCCTATGTACTACAGCCTATGTACTACAGCCTATATACTACAGCCTATGTACTACAGCCTATATACTACAGCCTACATACTACAGCCTATATACTACAGCCTATGTACTACAGCCTATATACTACAGCCTACATACTACAGCCTATATACTACAGCCTACGTACTACAGCCTATATACTACAGCCTATATACTACAGCCTATGTACTACAGCCTATATACTACAGCCTACGTACTACAGCCTATATACTACAGCCTATATACTACAGCCTACATACTACAGCCTATATACTACAGCCTACATACTACAGCCTATATACTACAGCCTACATACTACAGCCTATGTACTACAGCCTACGTACTACAGCCTATGTACTACAGCCTATATACTACAGCCTATGTACTACAGCCTATATACTACAGCCTACATACTACAGCCTACGTACTACAGCCTATATACTACAGCCTATATACTACAGCCTATGTACTACAGCCTATATACTACAGCCTATATACTACAGCCTATGTACTACAGCCTACATACTACAGCCTATATACTACAGCCTATGTACTACAGCCTACATACTACAGCCTATGAACTACAGCCTACATACTACAGCCTATATACTACAGCCTACATACTACAGCCTATATACTACAGCCTACATACTACAGCCTATATACTACAGCCTATATACTACAGCCTATATACTACAGCCTATGTACTACAGCCTATATACTACAGCCTATGAACTACAGCCTACATACTACAGCCTATATACTACAGCCTACATACTACAGCCTATATACTACAGCCTACATACTACAGCCTATGTACTACAGCCTATATACTACAGCCTATGTGCGGCATCCTTGGCATATTTTCCATCCGTGCATGTCGCAATCTGGAGCAAGCACGCGCAAAACGTCTCCGACCGTGCAGAGGGAAGGGGGCGGTATTGGGGCGCGTATCCAATCCCGAACGCGCTCCCGTCAATCCGAGCCGAACTATTGGGGGGGAGGGGGAGGGGGGAAGGGGGGTGCACATGCATTGGCTGACGGGGTCGCGCGTCTCCTCCGCTTGCATCTCCCGAGTCGTATCGGTTCCTCCTGCCCGCTCCCGGAGATCGGCAAACAAGGGGGGGGGGAAGAGAGAGAGCGAGACGAGCGACCGCGGAGGGGAGAAAAGATGGAGGTCCGGTTTTACGAGAGACTCGTGTGCCTGGCAGCGTTGTCCGCCGTCCTCTGCGTGGGCTCCGTCCTGGGGAAATACGTCAAAGGCATCGTCAGCACCAAAGAAGTAAGGGAGGTTTTCTTAACATTGGCGACTTAGCGGCGTGATGGTCGCGACCCGACTGCGCATATATCTTTTTGCACGCGAGTTGTCTCTTTTCTGCATGAATGCAACGCGAAGACGCGAATATGCAAAGCCCATTTGAAGTTGTCTCGTGGCATTTCGATCGGTTGATAGACAGCCCGTCCACCTCTGCTCCGCCGCCGCCACCTGCGCGGCGCCACCTGCGCGCGCGCGCGTCGTCCGCAGCGTCTGGAGTATTTTACCTTCACTATTCCGGAATTACTCCTCCACCATCACGGGGACCATCGTTGACCCCCCCCCCCCAAACACCGAGATAATCCGAGCTGCGTTTTGTGACCCCACCACCACCCCCACCCTGAGACTGGTCGCCTCACAGTCCAGCAGAGCCGTTACAGGTGTGCGTCAGACGGTTTCTGTTGCGCGCTGCGAGTGCGTTGCTCCGCGTCCGTCCCCTACAGCAGCCGGTGGCAGCGGTCTGCCCTGCCTGCCTACCGAAGTCGTCTGGGACCCAAAATCTTCATTTCGTGCCCGCGAAACGAGTCTTCATCGCCGTCCTGATGTGCCCCCCCCCCAACCCCCCGTCTTAGTTAGGGCCAGCCTGGCTGGTATAATGCATGCGTTTTGCAGCCATCGTGTGCACTTCCCACCGCGGAGGCGTTGGGACTTAATTAGCTGCGTGCGCTCTGCCCCTGTACCCACGTTAAAGGGCAACTAGTTGTCCATAACCGCGCAACGCCACATGTGGCATCACGGGGGGGGGGCTTTCAAATGGGCTTCTCATCGTGTCGCTCGTGCTTTGTCATTTTCACCTGACTATCACCGCTGTGCATGCCGGGCCTTTGTCTCTAGGCGGTTTCTACAGAGCCCAATCGATCAATCAATCAATCAATCAATCAATCAATCAATCAATCAATCAATCAATCAACCAATCAGTCAGTCAATCGTTATATACATGGGTTATGCACAGTTAAATGCAATGCAATGTGCTTTACATGAAGAGAAGGTGCGCAGATAACAAGACTGTAATATAGAAGAAGACGGGAGTTTTCGGCATCTTACAAGTGTAGAGCACGTGCCCTTCCACAAGATTTCCGTTTCCTGTGACGTGCGGAGGCGTCCGCGTGCCAGTCGGCCCGTATGCGCCTTGAGATTTTCTTCAACAAGTAAGCAGAAAGTTGCATAAACGAATGCCGCGTGTGGTGGCTGAAATCAAACGCGCGCGCGCGCGCGCTAGAGTGCTCTTGAGCAATGCGTTGCGGCCGCCGGTTGTCTTGAGTGACTGTTGCCCAGCAGCCGCCGTTGGAGGGCATCAGCTGCACCGGACGGCTCCCTGGCACGCATTGATGCGTGTGGATATGTTGGTGTAGAGCAGCACGGCGCCGAAAGCGAGCGAGCGGGCACCTAAAATTAAATTAAATTAAAATAAAATAAAATAAAAACCTCCCCCTGGATAAATGCAGGTTATAGAAAGGCGACGGGTGTGTGCAGTGAGATCTCGGAGAGGATGAAATACCTCGCCCATGACGCCGTAGCGCCACATAGGTTGCGATCCGTCGCCATTGGGCATGGCTGCATCCGGTGCTAATTAGGCCAGGGGGAGATGGAATGAACCGCGAGGCGGTGAAGCGGCCCTGTGGAACGCCTCATCCGGTGCACGTGAACGCCAGAACGGAAGCAGTCACGCACCTAGACAGCAGCGCATATACTAGTTGATGAAGTTTGATTCTTAAACACATAAGCCCAATTGACTCTATATATGTATATATATGTATATATATATATATATATATATATATATAGTATGTCACGTATCATTGAGCGTGTTTCGACTAAATCTGAACCTGCAACATCAGAAAAGACATCGAAATTGCCACGTCAGACGCCCAGACCGCATGGGACGATCACAGCGCGTGCAATGGAACGCGAGCCCAGATAGCACCCGGATGTGGGCCACTTCAGGCAATGATGCGGCACTGCTGGTCTTCTTCTGGCCCTGACAAAACGGACGTGAGCCTGAAGTGGCCCACGTGTATAATAGCAAATATGGCCCAAACATGCCAAATCAAATGTGGGCCTTTTTTGGGCAAAGATGCGGTGCTCTGGGCAACATGTGATCTGGATGTGACCCTGAAGTGGCCCCGTGTGGTAAATGGTGCATATGGCCCAAATATCACAAAACAAATATGGGCCACCTTTGGCAAATATGTGGCACATGCAGCATTGCTATGGCTTGGTTCTGGCCCAGATCTGGCAAACAGGAGCGGACCGCCCAAGTGCCATCATTCCACACGGTATGTGGGCCGGATGAAAGACAGATGAAAGACGGGTGTAGGGCGGGTCCCGGCCACCATGATTTTGTTGTCTGGGGGGGGGGCACCCTCCCACCTCCCCCTCCATCAGTAACTACTGTTGGAATGCCCTTGAACAGCCCATTGGGCCCCCGTCGGCTGCAGCGGAGCTGCTCCGTGGCGGGGGGTCGGCTAAGTCTTTGGGTTTGCTGGGCGACCTCCAAGTGTGCATGTACAGATGTACTCGTGCATGACTGTATTTCCCCTGGCAGCTGCTCCCACGCGCCTTTTACTGCGGACCAGAAACACGATAAAGTCACCACGAGGCTTCAGATAATGACCACTGGCAACGAAACGAAAACAAACTACCTACCTAGATAGATAGATAGATCGATAGACCGGTCGGTCGGTCGATAGATAGATAGATAGACAGAGAGAGAGAGAGAGAGAGAGAGAGAGAGAGAGAGAGAGAGAGAGAGAGAGAGAGAGAGAGGGAGGGAGATCGAGATAGATCGATAGATCGGTCGGTCGGTCGAGAGAGAGAGAGAGAGAGAGAGAGAGAGAGAGAGAGAGAGAGAGAGAGAGAGAGAGGAGAGAGAGATAGAGATCGAGATAGATAGATAGATCGGTCAGTCGGTCGATAGAGAGAGAGAGAGAGAGAGACAGAGAGAGAGAG